>NW_004955438.1:2997191-3030553 GCF_000276665.1 Chinchilla lanigera | reverse complement strand
TCTTCCTCTTTTTTGTCTTCTTCTGCTCATTCTTCTTCCCTCTCTCTCTCCTTCCTTCCCTCCAAACCTTCTTCTCCCTCCCTTTCCTTTTCCACTCTCCCTGCTTCTTGGTGTCCATGAATTAGGCAACTTTCTTCTATGCCATTTTTGCCTTGGAATCAGCTGGCCATAGACAGAATCCTATGAGACCATAAGCTCAAATAAACCCCTACTCCTTTAAGCAGTGGGCATCATATATTTTTTCCTAGTGATACATGACTAACACAGACATACACAAAGTATGTGCGTATTCTTTGGCAACACAATAACTTCTAAGTAAGTGGTGGTTGTTATTTGGCCCACTATAGAAGGCTTTTTAGGAGAGGTAGAACCTGAACTAGAGATTAAAAGATGTTCAAGTAAAATGATGGTGACATTTTTCATTTTATTGATTATTTACTAGAAATGCTGTGAGATAGGAGTCAATTACCTCATCTTTCAAACAAGGAAAGCTCAGTAGGTTTAAATAGTTGGACAAGGGCCAAAGAGCTGGTAATCTAGAAACTCGAGACGGGAATCTAAGTGCCCTAGTTCAAAGACTAACCTCTTTGCACACTACTATTTCTGCTCTGATGGCTTTTGGACCCAAACGTTGAAAATCCTAATCCTAACGTTGAAAAGCAGAGAGAAACACACAACAGATAACAGCTTCTTGTTAATCCTGTTCCCTGGAGTATGAGGTTTCCCTTGGAGAGTTAAAAGATACATACAAATGAGCAAAAATCATTACCTATTCAGCAATGCTTCCAGGGTGCACTTGTGTCTTCTCACGTAACTGGAATAATTATAGGAAAGAAAGTGAAGGAAGGAATTTCACACATAGAGTGTGTTTGCAGGAAGGCCTTTCTAATGAGCTCTCTCCTTGGTGCATTTTGTTGTCTGTAAAGGAAGGGTCTGAATGGAGCCAGCATGGATCTGCTAAAAACTAGTCCATCAATTATACTGAATACTCTGACAAACCTCTACTGCTCACGGGAAATTTCTTGACAGGATGCTAATAAATCTACCTAACCTTGTTTCCCTCCTCTATGCCAAATTTGCAGCATTCAAGGTAAATAACAGGCAAGCATTATGAAGCAGAACTTGACTTCTCAGAATTTCCACAAGCTCTGGCAGGTTAATGAGAGAATCCCCCCAATAAAAAAGGAAATGCTTGCCTTTAGAAAAGCACCAAAATTGGCACACAAAATGTTTTCCTAGTGGACCCATTTGAAATGCTAGGTAGTCTAAGATTGAAAATGACCAAGTCAGGGCCCATATGTCATCTTCCTAATACAGTGTTATGTTGGAGAAGAATGTAGACAACAGTAGAGAGCTCTGGATAGATACCCTTATAAAACTCAAGGCATAGATCTTGGGATTGGTGTGTAAATAGTAAAGTTTATTTTCTACTCAAATAATTAACTTCCAGTTGCCAAAAACAAATCACCAGCCACTAGAACCAAGTTCCTTGCCCAAGGGCAAGAGGTCCTTATTTCCAAGAAGAAATAGTGTGGTTTGGGGATGTTCCAGGGCAATAAACCATAGTCAACAAAAGTGTGAAATCTTTAGCAGCTGAATTCTAAGGCCAGAGAACATAAGTTCAAATCTCTGTTCTCTCATTTGCACAGTTTGTATTATGGCAATGATGACAGTAAACATTCCACTGGATTGCTTTAGGCATAAGATTGTGATAATGTATATACTGCACTAAGCACTCAGTTCAACATACAGTAAATCCTTTCACACACGTCATGTTCTGAGTCAATACTTGGATTGGAGATTCCATCTCTGAGGAATCCTTGACCTGCCAAATCCAGGTGATCAGTTGCTCATCCACTGTGCTCTGCTGGTATCTTGTGTGTGCCTCTTTCCCCACAAAAAGTAAATTATATTCTAGACTCTGTCACTGTATCTACTTCCTTCAGTAGGTTATGAAATATTCAAATGTAAAGAATCTGAGGTTTTACATTGCATTCCATTGTATTTACCTTCTAGATCTACACAGTACTCTGTACGTAGGAAATCATCATAAATGTTTGCTAAATGAACCAATGAATGTACTATCTCATTTTGTTCATCTGGAATATAGAAAAGACCAATGTTCCAGCTTCAAGGTTGAAAGGCCAGCTTTGTCATATTACTGTCAACTGAGATTTTTCTTATTTGTTTTCTCTTAATGAAATTATGGGGGAAGAGCAATTTTAAGCTTTCATATGTTAACGGTATAATTACCAACAGTGGATGTAAGGTGCGTCATGACCCACTGTAAACAGCTTCCACTGTCACTGTCTCAGCATAGATAAAGATGTAATAAGCAAACTACAAGTTCCTTCTAAAAGATTCTTCTTTCCAGATAAATGCTGTTAAAAAAAAAATTTAAGGGGCTGGGGATTTAGCTCAGAGGCACAGCACTTGCCTGGCATGCGCAAGGTCGTGAGTTTGATTCCCGGTACCGGAAAAAAAAAAAAAAAAATTAGTATGTGGGTCCCTGCAAGGTTGGGCTGATGCAACTGAATGAGGCTTTGGTTCTTCAGTTGTATAACTCACAACACCTAATGACCTTATGAGGAGACCAGGAAAGGAAAAACTGAACTAAGAAGAAATGCCAGGGGCACCCTCGAGCAAAACTACACCTCTTCTGGGAAGAGCTTTCACGTGCAAGTCCTCTGGGGAAGGAACAGTAAGTATTCTTTACCTCGGGGTAACAGCCCTCAACCCAGGTCTAGGTTCAGCACAAACTACTATAAGTAAACCCCACTGATGGAATACAGAAGGAACTCACCTGAAAAAAAACCACCGAAGTGCTTCCACTGGGTATCTGAAAGGTCTTCGACATTTGCAAGAGTGAGCAGATACTAGATTGACACTATTCCAAGCCCAGACACGTGCCATTGAGCCAGGGAACACACTCACCTACCTGGCATCGCTTTTCTTGTCAGCCTGGCCTTCGAGCTGGCCTGTTGATTTGTCCAGCTTATCTTCAGTATCTGGGCTTTAGCTCAATATAATATAGAATTTCAAAAAGTTAAGAGCTCACTCAGTTCTGGGTTCAAATTACTGGCTGTCTTACCTTGGAAAAATTACAGGACTGATATAAGCCTTGTCTTTTTTGTTTGCTAAATACGTGACCATTATATTTACAATATGATTAGAAAGACTGAGTTTTAAACATGAATTTAAAATGTATGTACGTTTCTAGCATAGGATAATCTCAAATAATATCACTTTTTATTGTTTTCATTGGTATAGACCAATGCTGGTGAAACTATGGCATGGATACTGCAGCAGGCACACAGAGCCCTCTCTGTTGGCAAGTGAGCCAAGCGGTTCCAGCAGTGCCCCACCAGCTGAACCCTGGATAGCAGTGCACATAGGGGCCATGTACATGCGTGGAAAGGAGTAACACTAGATGCTGACATCACAAGCATTACTGTAGCCGTGACTCCTCAGAACTTTCATATATATATATATTCATCCCTTGCTATATCATGGTTCACTTATTACGGCTTCACTGTATCATGGGTTTTTAAAAAAAATATCTAATTCTGTATTGCAGAGTTTTCACTATATCATGGGATTTTGCAGTATATAGGTATTTATATAATATTTATGATTTTAATTATTTTTTGGAAAAAATTAAAAACAATATGCAAAAAGTACAAAATGTTAATTTAAACATATTAAACCAATATTAAATCAAAATAAGATACAATATGTATTTCATCAGCAGATGAATACTGTACTGTACACAACAGAAATTCAGTATGCCTCTGCCATTTGCACAAGTTTGCCAGCATGAGACTGTACATGGCACACTATTGGCTGATGGGATGGAAGTCGACCAACCACAGCACTGTGTTCTGTATCTTGGGCACTGATTGGCTCAGTGACCATAGCATCGGTCTGTTTGCTCTTCCGCACTGTGCTCATACATTCAGCATCTTTCCTTGTCCACTTTACAGCAAGTACCCGTATAGAATTTTACAGGTTGTTAAAATTACATAGGTTTGGGCTGGGGATATAGCTCAGTGGCACAAGATTTTGCCTGGCAAGCATAAGGTCCTGGTACCAAAAAATAAAATAAAATAAAATAAAATAAAATAAAATAAAATAAAATAAAATAATGCAGGTTTCAGAGTGTAAAAAGTGTTTAAGAGCATATGAAGTGTTTATAAGCATGTGGGAAAGGTTCATAAGAGAATAGGAAAGATTTATAGGAGTGTGGGAAGGGTTTTTAAAGCCTTAAAATATATATAAATAATAAAATAAATATAACACCGCTACTTCACAGATTTTCACCGATTGCAGGGGTCTCTGGAATGTAACTACCACAATAGGTGAGGGATCACTGTATTTGCTTGGACTGGCTGTGATTTTAGCAGAAGCCCTCATAAGGTAAGAAAAGCACTCAGCTTCCTTTTTCAGAGCAGTCCAACACCTGGTAATCAGGGGAAGGGGAACATTGCCTCCTTGTGTTGGTGGTCACAAATTGAAGAGGAATACCAGCTGAAAATCACTGAAGTGGATTATAGATTCAAGGAATATCCAATTCTTTAGTGTTAACTAATAGCATTAGCTATTTAAGATGTGGAGATAGGTTTGTATTGGGTGCCTCATTTCTTTTTTAATTTTGTATTTTTGTAGACTCCAAGTCTTAAACATCAAAAGGTGATTACAGAAACAAAACAAAACCTGAAAACAGATAGTGATATCATTCAAAGAGGCCTGGACAGAATCATTTGGAGTGATTGAACCTAACGGGGAAAGTGCTATGTATTCTGTATAGTGAAAGTGTTGCGTGTCGTACATAAATAGTCAGACTGCACTTTGACATCAACAACAGAAGTGTTGCTGAACTTAGTGAAACTGAAAGAAAAGCAACTACCTTCCTAACACAAATTATCTAACAGCTACAAGCTTTCAGATTTCTCCATGAGTAGCAAAACATGGTAAGCCCCTCCATGATGGGGATTTTATCAAAGTGGCCATGTTGTGTTTTCTAAACTAAAATCTCAGTATTCAGGTTTAATTACAATGTTGGCACTTCATGATAAATAATTAGGTTTGGGATTGCAGTTTGGGCACTTGGTCTCTAAAAGTTTCACCATCACTGCTATAGACATTTCTATTCACCACTTTGGCCCTGATTCTCTTTGTGAGAAAACCATGATATATAGCAATTTAACACGTAGAACCAATTAGACTTCTGATGGTCCTTCTTGTTCTTTCCTAAACAATTTCCTTACTTATCCACTCTTGGGATGGTTCTTGAAACCTACCCATGTGGCACCACTGAGAGTTCTGATTTGATAAAAAGCAACTATCTTTGCTGTACAGCTTCTCTGAAATTTGTATAATACTTTTGAGTAAATTTATTTGTGATTTATACAAGAGGCTGTGGGTTTGGCAAATATGAATAAAGAGAGAGTAAAAAACACACATACGCACACATATTCACACACATTAAAATATTATTATACAGCCCAGTTGGGGTAAACAAGAATTTACTTCTAGATTCTCTGCCTGTATGGCATGAGTGTAATGAAAATGCCTATCAGGGAAAGTAATGTGTTTAATATTGCACTAGTCTTAAATATCAGCAGAGATTTCTGCACATTGCAAATAATTCCATCACCTGCCCATATTACACTGCTCTGTGTTTTATCTGTGGTGAGATGATATCAATATATCAAGTATGAAGAAAAAGATGCTTTATGATATTGACATAGGGAAGCACAATGACAAGCACATAAAAAGGGCAGCTGAAGTTGCCACAAAGTTGTCGGAAGAAAAGGCCATGATCTCTTGCTCATGAGCAATGCGTTTATTCCTTTTTTACTAAGGGTCTGGAGCAATGATGGTGAACCGTTTAGAGCTTTCACTAATACAAACTGCCTGCTGTGTGTGGCACACATGCCATAGGTTCACCACCACTGGTCTAGAGACGGTCACAGATCTTGTGGTCCTGATCAGGATTTTAAGGAATATAAAGCAATTTAATATATTTACAAAAGACTTTTCGGCAACCAGGCAGTATCCGGAAGGTGAATAACAGATGGAAAAATAAACATATTGTATTCCAGGATGAACTAGTCCGAAAGTCCTAATAGAAGCTCTCTTGAAGGTATCATGAAGGAAAGTATTTTCAGAAGCTATAGTATGAACGCAGGGAATGGAAGTAGCTTTCGTTTCATTACACAGAATGCATTTGCTCATGAGGGGAAAAATGGTGATCTTTGATCTATATGATGGTAATTCACAAAATTAACAAAGAAGACTTGGAGATATTTTCTTAATTCTTATTCACAGTGCCCCATTTTTGGCCTTTATCACCTTATCTTTATTTTTACATAATAACTTCTAGTCTAAGTGATCTTTCCACCTTTCACTTTTCCCTCTTTAATTTATCCTATCTCAGCACTCACTACTGACTTTTGAAAAGCATCTCGGCTTCTCCAGCTAACATTCAATGCCCAAAGCATTGAGTATTTGTTTTGCTATTATCCACAATGATTCCTTTATATGTATGTGTGCTTTGGACCAAGTAAACTGTTCTATGTTTCAGAGCTTACCCTGCACTTTCTCATCACTGTGTTTGTTGATGGTATTTCCTATCACCTGGATGCTCTCCTTTGTGTCTTCACCTGTATAAACTCATTTTATCCTCTGAGAGCTGGGTAAAATAGAAATTCCTTCATCGACCTTTTCTACTCACTCTACATTTAAGAATTCATTGTTTCTAGAATTCCTTATTTGACCTATATTTCATGGGTTCATCTTAAATCTTTGTAATGGTTGTTTGTGTATAGGTACTAGAGTGCAGGATCCATGAGGACAGAGCCCACATCCTCAATCATGGGTCAGAAAGTGAGCCTAGCACAGAGTAGCCCTTAGTAAATGTTTGCTGAATGAATTCTATATCTACTACTGATATTTGTATCTAGTACTATCTTGTACAGTACATATATTACATGCTCAGTAAATACCTATTGATAGAGTAAAGGCAAAATGTTGAATATATGTTGATAAGATAAGCACAAAAAAGCAGAAAAAGGAATAGGAAGAAGAGACAGAGGAAGGGAAGGGAATTTCCAATAAGCACAATAAAATATTATGACTTCTGAGAGTATTCACATTCAGAATATATAAGTAGGAGTAAAAACTTAGAATGTCCAGTGAGTATCCTTCTGAACAGGTATGCAATTATATTTCTAATTTCCTTTTCATTTGGATTCTTTTGTTATGGAGTATATATGTGACAGAGGACACTTCTGTAAGTTATTTCCAAAATGCATTCTTCTGTAACTTTGTTAGCTAAATTTGTGAATAGTATTTACTAAAGTTAGTTGGCTTCTAACAGACCCTAGATAGATATGAAATATGTCTTGTTGAAGCAAACCTTACAGTAATATTCAACAGGGCCCAAATACCACAGAAGATGTTATTTATGCTAGCTTTTAGGATGTGGAATATTTCAAGATGGAGAGAGGAGACTATTAGCCAAAATACAACTCCTCCCACAAGTAAGAGCCTATACCTGCACAAGGTGCACACCATGAATCTGACTGTGCCTGCACTATGTATAATGATTTCCTTCTACTTATCATTCTTTCTATACAATTTCCATTCTATTTCCCTGACTTCTTTGCAACATGACTCTAATACAGGAATGGAATTAATCATAGCATCTCATAATTCACACTAGATCATTTTTGCACTATACTGGTCAACTTCCCCTTGCGTGGACAAAATTCGTAAAACCCACAAATTTAAGGAGGAAATTTTGTTTTGGCTCATAATTTCGGAGGTTTCAGTCCATGGTCATCTGGCTGCAAAACAAAATAATCATGGTGGAACAGTATGGTGGAGCAAAGCTGCACACTTCAGGGTGGCCAGGAAGAGGAACAGGGAAAATACCAGTGAGAGCCATGCCCACCATACCCAGGCCTGCTGTGACCCACCACTCTAACTAATCCTACCTCTGAACAGTGCACTCAGCTCTGCACATTAATCCACTTGTGAGGACAATGGCCCTGGTACAGCCACTTCAACGGGAAAAAATTGAGTCAAGTTGACAGTTAGGGTTAACTAGCTCATGCACTTGGACAATTTTGAGGGCCTATCCTTTAACCACCACACTTCATCATCACCGTGCTCACATGAGGTAAGCATAATCATTACCTCCATTTTACAGAACATAAAACTGATCTTCAAAGGTTAACAGACCTGTGTGCTAAAAGACAGGGTAAGGATCTTAGTCCACAAATAAAGCCCTTATTTTCTTAATCTAGACCTCACACTCCTTCTTGCACCTCCAAGGTGCAGTCGATAAAAGTTATATTTCTTTCCTTCCCCATCTCTTCATTTTTGGGCTATAACAGATACTCAGTAGAGGTATATAAAAGAAACATATTCCTTGGTAGAGTGAATAAATGAGGGAACGTCCAGTCTCTCTTTGATCTCCCAATGGAAAGAGAGGAAAAGGAAGCAAAAACAGCCTCCTCTGCTGCTCATTCTTATAGCCTAACCCCTTGCCTCTCGGAACGTATCATCTAATGGATATCTGCTTCTCAGATTGTTATATTCTCCCTTTTGGCTTTATTCATTTGTATTATTTCAGGTAGTGTTGAAGTTGCATAGCTCTCTGTCTCTAACATCTCAAGTTAGCTGTCATTTTCCTTGTTATCTTCAACCACCAATTTTGCATTTGTAATCTTAATAAATGTATCCCTGCAGCTAGCTATTAAGCCCTTACAATACGCAAAATAGAATCTGGACAAGGCCTAATCCTTTTTATAAAACAAGTATCTGAGTCTCATCCAATCAGCTCCCTGCTATTCTCTGTTCCCCTGTTCTGCATTCTTCGACTGCAATGAAATGTTGAGACACAACTTGATTTTAATTAATTTTTCAAGCTTCCACTGAAATTTAACAAAACATTACAAGTAAAAAAAGGAAGATAACAGCACCCTTGTGACATCCTGCAGCATAATTAGTGTGTAGCAAATTACATATACATCTACAAATATATGTACATATGTTTGTAAGCAGTGAATTTTTAGCAGATACAAATGAAGGAGGAGGAATCTTGGTTTCATGTCATTTTGGGATACACAGATTAACACACTTTAATAAAAAGTGACCTCCAGGCAAAAAGATAGGTAGAAATTTCTCTACTCCAGGTGATATTTAATATGTGGTTATTACTATTACCAATGCTGATGGAAAGAAGAGAGTTTTTATATGCTTGAAAATGTTCTTCTAAGCTATTGAGTGCTTTGTATGTTAAGGAAAAATTATAGTGATAGTGGCTATTAGTAAACAATGTTGACTTATCAGTGGGTTATGGATTCATTTATAAATGTATGTAATCCATGTAAATGTGGACAAACTTTAGATACTCTGTGTCTTGCAAATTTAATGCCTGGAAAAAACACATAGAGTGATTTCTTGGATAAATTTGGGGAAATACAAGGACAGTACATGTGGCATCCGGATTTGACACTAATTTGGAAAGTCAACATCTCAGATTTATAAATATATCTCATCTTTCACAGTTTCAACCAGATATTCTTTTCCACTTTCTCTCGTGGCATCCTGAGAGAGTAGCAATAAAGTATGCTTATTATATATTTTTTTCTTTTGCTGAACAAAATGTACAGCAAGTTTCTATCAGCCCAAATTGTATAATTGTTGCGAATTTCAGAGAGCATTACTTTGAGAAGCAGGTATTTGGGACTGTCAAACATCAAACAATACTTAGATATCATACTTTCTGAGATAAAATCAAAGAATTCCACAGTCTCTGAATAGAATCCTATGACTGAATTCTAAATGATCTCAAGAAATTCTTGATCTTCCTCAAAATGCTTCACTTAGGAGGGAAGATTTGGAGAGTCTGAGTATAATCTTTATTCTTAGGCATTTGTTCACTGTAGAGTTATACTTCCCTACCTAATCATTGTGTCCCATGATTGTTTTTTAATATGGCGTATATATATCCATACCGGTCTAAAGATACAGTGTGCCTTTACGTTTCTTTTGACCTGTGTTTTTGGTTCACAATTATTTTTCTCTTGATGGAGTTTTTGACAAATACAACCAATGCTGACAGTGTCTTCACTGTAGAGAACAAAGTGAATAGGTGATAGAGAAGTGGATGTAAAAATGACAAGATCAAGTCAGAACTAGTTAGTGAGTAGGATCAGATATAGATGAGAGATGCTGGCTGGAAATGAGGGCATCTTCCTTTAAATTACAAGTAGTCTATTCAAAGTTCAGACTTCACTCTCAGGTAGTGGAAAGTAAAGGCCATTTCAGTGATACAGTAAGAATATGAGGGATTGCTTCATGGCCAAATCTCACAGCAAACCAAAAAACAATACAGGTTGCCTACATTTTCCCATTATTTTCCTTTTATTATTATCTTCTACTGTCACATACTGAAGTTTTTATTGCACACTCAAAAGTAGGAATTTTGCCCCCCACTTGCACAAATATAGGTACACTATCTTTCAGAGGATATGAAAACATCCTGAACAATTGAATATACACTGATCTTTCAAAAATCAAATACTGAAAAGAAGAGCTACAGAACTAGAAGACAAAGTAGGAGAGGGAAATTATTGCAGTTTGTAATTTTAAAACCTATTCAATATCTTTTCAGAAATGGCTTACATTTTAAAAAATTGTTTAAGTAATATTATAATGTGCTGGATAAACTGACTTTAAAAGGAACTCCACATAAAACACTGTATAATTAATTAATACCAATGAGCACCCTGTTTATCTGGATTCCCTCATCTTAGATTGCTTTTTCCTCTAGTGTATTATTTGCTAAAGTGTGTTCCCAGGAGCTGGAATTTAATAAATACTCTATTAATGAATGTTACACAAGTGAACGGGCAAATGCATTTTGGAAGCCTTGAATTAAATAAAATTAAAAAGGTATATTTATTACAAGATTTTGCAGAAATTTTAATTTACTAATAGGCACTATGAATATCTAAGAGAGAGAAAATGGTGCTAAAGGGCCACTCTCTCCTTCCCCTCCCCCGTATATGGTCTTTCTCTTGGAAAAAAATATATATATGTGGTGCTGAGTATTTTCTTTGCTTTTATTTTCAAAGACCAGACCATAATACTAGTATTTAAGGGAAAGTGTTTTTAGAAATGGGAGTCTAATGACTTTTTTCTTTAAGCAAGGCCACCAATATATCCACAGCTATTAGTATATCTAATGCTAGACTGGAGATGAGAATTCTGTGAGTATCATTTTGTTTCTTATGATAGTCTAAACCTTTAGGTCTAAACTGACCCTTTTTCACTCTCAGAATTGAAAGCACTCCCTCTTTTGTAACCACAGCAATATTCCTTAAATGATATGTTTAAACATTTCATAAATCTTTTCCTTCAAAATTATTTAGAGTATTCCATCATATCAGGTCTTTCATTAAGACAAACAGCAGCAACTTTAAAATTGATTTGATCCAGAGAATACTTAGGAAATACTGAAGTAGATAGCTCAAAAGTACCTCCAGTTCTTTCCTCTTACCTTTCTATGATCAACATAGCTCTGGTCTCTCTAGTGTATTAGAGTATTAGAAATCTCTGTACCTCTATAGTTTTCAAAAAGAACCAAAATTTTCCCAAGGGTTTTCTAAGGTAGAAAATCACTAGGTTTCTCTGAATGCCAGCCAAAGTAGTTCAAATCCATTATAGGGGCTTAGTGTCAAACTACAAATCACATTTGTCTATATCAAAGGCAGGGTGGGCAGAAGATCTGTACAATAGACAGTAGATGACCTGAGACTGGAATGAGCACACTGAGTGTGCTGATGTCCATTTGATGAACTTTCCAGCTCTCTCTCACTGAGCCCTTGGCATTATTTATCTTTTAATATCTACCACTGCCTGTGTAGTTGACTTTCACCTTATATTTTTTGAAGGAATTAATGTAATAAGTGAACTAAGGATGGCAAAATTCCACCTCAATTAAAAGTCTTAGGAGAAAACTCTCTAACAAGAGTTTAAGGCGATAAGTGTGCCTTATTGGTTAAAATGGACCTCTGCTTTCAGAGTGGACATGTGTAATGAAATTTATGCTACAGAATATTCATGAGGATTAATGAGCTCATTTTAGGAAGGTACACTGTGATCCCTGGAGGAAGTATGAAAAGATTTTAAGGAGCTTATCTTTAATGAATCACCATCTCAGTTGTCTAAATACAACTCTGTCTCAACTGTTATTTACTTTGTTGTATATTCAATAGTATCCAAGTATAGTACATTATGTCACAGGTTCCTATTTCATACCCTGTCCCTAATGAGGTACTATAACACAACTTTATGATAATGGAAAGTTGGATCCTGCATTTGACTTATGTATCAGTGGGATGCTAATAGGGAAAATGTCTTCCTGACCATTGCAGGTAATCAGTTTATTCTCTGAAGCATGAGATCTGATTACCCTTATCTGTACTTCACACATGCAGTACATTGGATCTGTCATCCTCACTGAAAGACACTTTGATGCGCTCCCTGTGATTTAAAGAATTGCTTCAGCTAGAAAGCAGGTGTAATCGGCAGTGAGCAACCTGTAAAGAAATTGTAGGAAGAGATGCAGTCTTACATTGAGAAGCTCAATAGTCAAGAAATACGAAGCATTTTTGTATAACATTTAAAAAAGAAAAAACTCTTCCTGGAGATGTGTAAACAAGATGGATTTTTAAGCTTTTAAGTATGAGGTCTTCCTTTGAATACAAATTCAGGATAGTAGAAACCTAGATATCAATTCACTCAACAATATTTTTGCCTTAATAATGATCCTGGAGAATCTTGTAAAAACTAAAAAGAGGAAGGGATGGCCTGGTAGGATGGAAAGAGTAGCAAGGGGTAGTGATTCCACATGCCGTACAAAAGGGGACCTATTCCCTCTTCAGAGGCACAGTCAAACATAGGCTATAATCCAGACTTCCGTGCTCTCCTGCCATGTGGCCTGAGCCAAATTATTTAGCTTTTTTTAGACTCAGTTTTCCCCTTACAGTATATAAAATACTCTTCACATTATTTCTCTTCGCAATTACTTCCATAAGTGTGTATGGCCTTCACTGAGTTCAACAAATTAGTAGCTAATTAATTTTTAATGTCGAGGGGTTTCTATTTTCTTTTTTATTTAGCTGCCAAAATGTCAATTTTCCTTTTCTATCACCCCCAAGCCCTCAAACCACTACCACTAGTGTAACCTTTTCTTTCCAATGGAAGCAGAATTTTAGTTACTGTGAATATAGCACTACCATTCCATAAAAACAGCAGCCTGCTAGCTTGCGCTATAAGTGTGCCTTATCTCTTCAAATCGAGGCATGCTTCTAAGACAAGCTAAACAGTGACAGGAAGTGACAAAATGGAGAAGCTATTCTTTCCTTTGGTAAATTAGCGGAGAAGTCAAAACATATTGACTATTTAATCATTGAGTTCCCCTGACTCTTATCTTGCAAATCTGAGCTGCACAGGAGCGCTAATCTGAGGGCAGCATGCCTAGAGAAACAAACGAGTGCTGCCAACCTCCATCTCCCTGACAGATGAGTACCTAACCATTTCGTCCAGGCAGTGGGACATTTTTACAGCAAACCTGACTATGATGTGCGTATGAGATGGGATACAGGGAGGATATCTGGCTTGCCCTCCTGCACCAGCCATCATTCTGACATTAACAAACAGCATGACGGCTTAGACTGAAACTTGGGAGAAACAAATGCTACCTCAGCCTTCCACAATTGGGAAAGCAGTCATATTAAAGGAAGGGAAAGAATGTCAATTGGTCTATTCATATCCATATGGTCATTTCAAAGAGCTCACTCCAGCCTCGAGACAGAACTTCTTTCTTTCTTTTATTCAATGAAATATGGATACATAAAGCAATCATAGAATCAGGATACTGCAATGACATAGCCCAGGAAAGCAAATTGTTTGGTCATTTTTTTGGACATCATGCTTATATACCTAAAGAATGGGAAATCCCGTAGATATAATTAACTGAGAATCATAAAATACTCTAGAACAGTGATGGCAAACCTATGGCACACATGTTAGGTTATTTGTTTTTCTTTTAAGACAAAAGATGTTCATATATGAGTTGTATTTTCTAATCTAAAACATCAGAATTCAGATTGAATTGCAATGTTGGCACTTTGTGATAAATAAATGGGTTTGGATTGCAGTTTGGGCACTCATCTCTAAAAAATTCATCATCACTGCTCTAGAATATTCACAAATATAAATTGGATGCCTGAAGTAAACACAGCTTGCACTACAATGCTCGTTATAGTGTCTAAATACTCTCAGTATCTGCTGTCTGCTAAGGAAAGGGTAAAATGTAGGACACCTATTGGCATTTCATTTTACAGATGAATAAATGAGATTCACAAATATTGAATGGAGAAGCTCACATTGCTAGCAAGTATCATGGGCTTCATGAGCACTCAACCTTCTGGTTCCAAGGCAAAAATCCTCTTTAGGTTTGAGTGTCCTACCTGTGACTGGGAGCGAGAGAGCAGGTATGCGAGGGAAAATCAAAGATGCTGGCTCTACGATATGAATTAATTAGCCCAATAATTCCCATGGCCAGTGATATTTTAATGGAGTGGGCTTCCAGGTTGCAGCTGCTCCCATGAAGGATTTAAAGTACTTTAAACAAGACCAGATGGTGAGAGCCAAAGCTCGTGGATTCAACTTGTGGCTCTTGCTCCAAGTGGTTAATTTACAAGGTGGACGTTAAATGCATGCCACCTTATTCCTGCAGGGAATGAAATGGCCATCACTTCCACATTCATCCCAAACCTTCAGTTTGTAAAGCTGAGATGTTGTGTTAGAAGCCCTGGCCAGAAAACCCTTGCTCCTCTAAGGAGATAGGAAGGAACCACTGGGAGGCTGAGACTGGCAAAGATGCAAGCATCTGGTTTAGGTTACGTGAAGTGGTCATGGCCACACACAGTTCCTCCTTACATCAGAATTCTTTCTTAAAAATTCTTACCCAGGAACTCTGCCCTCAATTCCTTTGTGGGGGAAACTGAACTATTTCCAGTCTATTGTGTGACGTTTTCCTAGAGCCTTTTTCTTCTCCAGAGCCTTTTTAAAAGGCTCAGGCCAAGTTCAGATACAAAGTGCAGAAGATTGCTTCATTTAGTTACTGGGGCCTCATAATGGCTCACCTCTGGGTATGTAGTCAGCCTTTTCCATTCACCTAACAGGATCATTCTCTAATAAGGTGCTCATTTGAAGAGATTTCCCCACAGGGCTGTTCTCTGAGAGCTCCCAGGACTGCTGATAGGAAGAGTATGCATACTGAATATTCACCACTGCAAACCATTTCCCCTCCCCTTTTGGTCTAGCAGCTCTCTAGCTGCTTCAGGGCTCTGGCTGCATCAGATCTACACAGCACAGGCTCATTGCTAGCAGCGCAGAGGAGGAAAAAGACAGACACACTAGGACAAGACAGACAGCTGGCAAATTATATCCTAGTGTGCTTCTGCCCAGGGGGAGAGCAGGCCTGGCTTCCTGGGGTAATCCATCTTCCTGACACATCCCCTGCCCAGGAGTTAGTTTTCTCCAGCATACTCTGCTCCTGACAACCAGGCCGGCTCTGTCCTTCCTTCTCCCTCCTGCTGACAGGCAGAAGAGTCACCCCTAGAGAGCCTTCAGCACTTCCCTTTCTCATGACACGGCTATTTATCTGCCATCCAATTTATTGATAATTATCAAAGACTTGAGGGACTGCAGTGATTAGATAAAAGCATCTGGTTAGAGTTGGATGCCACTTCATATTGAAGTTACCCAGGGCCATTTGCGCCTTCAACCCCACTTTAAATCAAACAAATGGGAAAAGCCTAAGTTGAGCCTCAGAACGCTATGGGTGCTCCGTTCTGGAGAAGTGTGATCCATTGGGTGTTAAATTTTATTATAATTAAACAGATTTTAAAGGCACAGAAATCTTCTAATATGCTTCCTGGGGATGATATCTTAATAAAAAGGAGGAATTATTCTATTATTCTATAATTAAGATGTTTATTCATGCAACAATAATGTCCATATAGGGAAGAGAAAAACACCACAGTGGAAATTAGATTAATCTCAGTCCTATTTATGACCCAGGCTGCTAAACATTTGTGCATTTTTTAAGTCTCTTCCTTATCTTCTCTGGGGTTTGGTTTGCTAATCTATAAGAAGAGACTTGTAACAGATGATCCCTTTGCTCCTTCCTAGGGGCTGAAACTGCATCTGGAGTAACATTTCAGAAGTGGTACACACAAAAGCCATAATATGCGTGTCAGTACTGCTCACTTCTAAAAATAGATGTAAACTTCAGCAAGTGAGTAGTCTACAAAGAAACGTGCTAGATTTACATTTCTAAACATCTAATTTTTAATAGGCAGGGATTTCAAATTTTACAAGTTCCACTCCTAAGTGTAAAGCTCTCTTTGGAGACCTCAGGCAAGCACCAGGTGGGCTACACTAATGTATTGTGCTACTGAGCGCAAGGCACAAATCTCTGTCTCTCTCCCCACTTTCCTTCCTACCAACCCCCTTTCCTAAAACACAATTCAACACACAGTTCGGTGTCCTCTGATATGTTATGAGAAGCTATTTTTAATTAAGCCATTTGATGTTAAACATTTATGTCAGTCAAGTAACTTATTGGCACCAGAACATCAAGTATTTTGTTTCTTCATCATATCTAAATATAATGCCCACTTTTATATGTATAAGTGAGTTCCTCAGAATGATTGTCTTCCAAGTGTTCATTCTTTCTCCCCACCCCCACGAATTCTAGAAGGCAAGTCTTTATCAACAAGGTATATACAACTGACACCCCAAAGGTGTGTTACATGGTTAATTTTTCAAGGAGGGGGCACCAAGTTTTTGCAAATACAACCAAGTTTTTGCTATCTCAAGGAACTGAATATGTTCTGGGAACTCACCAATATACTTTTCATTGAATAAATCTTCACCTAATAGGCATATTCACCTGATAAATGGAATGTTTGAGAAGGCAAATTGATCGAACTCCACAGGTCTTTCTGAAGTATGCACATTCTTCTTCCTTTAATGTGAATATCCTCTTTGCTTTGATTCACCTAAACCTATTTGAAAAATGGGCTTCCTCTTCCTTTCCAGGAAGATGCCACTGGCATCTGCTTTTGACTGTCACATTATAGATCAGGGATAGTTTAACCATTTGACAGATTAGTGCAGAGACCTACAAAAGGGAAATCAGGAGGGAGTCCAGACAGAGGCTCTAACAAAGCATATATTGCTCCATAGCCATATTGTTGTTCTTGGTCTGATTAGAGTGGCTATAATCCCACCCACAGAACTTCATTCATTTTGGCTAAAATGAAACCTCATGATGGCTAGCAAACATGCACAGAGCTACCATATCCGATCCTTTGGTGATATATTCTTAATCAGACATTTTCCAAACAGAGCTGGCCAAACAGAATCAGTCAAATGAGACTCAAGATATAGAATTTAGTTTTTTTGTTGTTGTTGTTGTTGTTTTTTTGTTTGTTTAGTTTTGTTTTTTGGGTTTTCTCCAGTACCGGGAACCGAACTCACGACCTTGCGCTTGCCAGGCAGGCGCTTTTGCCGCTGAGCTAAATCCCCAGCCCCAAGATATAGAATTTAGATAATAGAGTTTTAATAGTATATGGATTGCAAGATAAGGACACACACAAATCTATGTGGGCAAACATTACCATAAAGATAACAGGGGGGAGGAGCAAACTTAATACAACCAAGGATGTGCTGAAGGCAATGACCTCAAGAGGGCTCTTGAGAAGTTGAATCCCTGGTATACTTCCAGTGACTAGAGCAATGACTAGTACATAGTAGGTGCTCAGTGATAATTGTCACATAAATGGATAAATTCTCTTCCAATAAGTTTTTAAAAATATTTTATATTGTTTAATTTTTAAATACATATAAGAAAGAAAGCCAACGTATGGTTAATACATGCATTAGAAAACTAAAAAATGTAAGTGTCCACATTTGGTGGTAAAGTCAATGAAGAGAGATGAAACCAGCACAAGGAAGTAATACCAGTTTATCATGAGACTTTATCAGTAATATGCTTCTTGGGCTGTTTACAAGGAGTAGGAAAATGGAAGGTGATATGTAAATTATTTAACAAGTGCATTAGATGAAACAATTCTTGTGGTAAGCGGATACAATTTAGAAAAATTTAAATTAAAATAATTGCCATTCTGTTGAGATTCACTGGTTCAGAAGAAAGAGTATGAGGGAAATAAGGGGTTTATATTTAATGTTGTCAAAGTTAAGGCCAAAAAAAGTCCTGAAGATAGACAAACAATTATCCATTGCCCATAACAGACTTTATAATTTCTTGCCTTTGAAGATACATCTGATGTTCTTAATGGTGAAATATTTTTCATTACATAGAATTAACTTTTAATTCTCAACTAAACAAGTTCATAAAAGGGTAGACTTTAAAAAATCTTATTGCATATAGCATATATGACTTGGCTTTTTCTTTTTGCTTATGTTGCTATTTGTCATGTTTTAATAAAGCTCCACCCTTCTCTTGTTGTTTAGATTCTACATTATTCAGTTCTGGCAGGAAGTTATGTTGCTATGCTACAGATAAAGTGTGGTAGGCAGAATAATGGTTTCCAAGAGATGGCCACACCCCAATCTTCTGGATCTATGAAGATCTTAGATTATGTGGAAAGGGAAAGTGAGACTGCAGATAGAATGCAGGTTGTCGATCATCTGACCTGAACAAAGCAAGATAATCCTGGATTATGTGGATGTAACCAACCTACTTATATGAGCCTTCAAAAGTGGACAAGGAAACAGAATAATGGATTAGAAAAACTCCCTAAAACAAGGACCGGATCAGCTGTTGCTAGTTTTGAGGTGGGAATAAACTGGTTATGAACCAATGAATATGGCAGCCTCCAGAAACTGGCAATTGCTCCTTATTTACAGCCAGGAAAACATCTGAGATCTCCATCTTACAAATACAAGAAACTAAGTTTTGCCACCAACCCAAACTAGCAGGAAACAGGTTCACTTCTGGAGCTTCCTGATAGCAATGCAGAGTACGGACACTTTTGATTTTAGGTCACTGCAATACATAACGGACTTCTCACATGCAGAGCTATGAGATAATAGATTTGTCTTGCCTTAAGCTACAAAAACGATGATTTGTTACAACAACAATAGGACATTAAAACATAGCCCCGTCGTGTCTTGGATAAGTCCCAGGAATGCTGAATTTCTAATATTATATCAAGAAAGATATAGTAGGAAAGAGTAGAAAGCAAAGTACGGAATAATAGTGTGCTGCATGCACACTCTGGCAGAGGAGGGAAGCTACATGATCAGGCAATATAAAGTAGATTCCCTGTGCTTTTGGCTATATCTTCATGTTTAAAGGTTTTCCACACCAGAACTAATCCAACTCATTTCAGATCATTAAAGTGACTGGGCATCAGGCAAGAAAAATTGGCAGGAACACTGATGGTTGGAATAGGTCACTGCCAAGACATCTTTATGACTATTTCTGTCAGTCTCCCTGGCTCTCAGATCTCTATATCACTATCTGGATTCCAATGGTGACCTCTATGGAAGTCCCCCAGTGTCCAGGTGGGGTCAGCAGCCTCTGTGACTCCTGTATCAGTTTTCTAGGACTATTATAACAAAGTACCATAAACTGGGTGGTTTAAAACAAAACAGACCAGTTGTCTCCCGATTTTGGAGGTTCCCACTCTTGAATAGATCATCAGGGCCATAATCTCTCTCCTAGCTCTTGATAGTTGCCAGAAATCCTCGCTATTCCTTGGCTTGTCCATGAATAACTCCCAATTTGTACTTTTATCATTACATGGCTACCTTCCCTCTTTGTGTCTATGTCTTCTCTTGGTGTCCTTCTCCTTGTCTGTCTGTGTTGGACTTTTACCCTTACTATAAGGACATCAGTCATACTGGACTAAGCCCACCCTGCTCCAGTGTAACCTCCTCTTAACTACATCTTTAGTATCCTATTCCAACAAAGGTCATGTGGTATGGTTTGTGTCTAGATATCCTCTAAAAACTTCATGCAGTATTAGATATGGCAGGCCTCTTAGATGTGGCTGAATCTAGAGTGTGTGATGTTGGGATTAAGGGTATGTGATTAGCAAATCAGTCCACTGATTGGTTTGGCACAGTTCTGGCTAGGATTAAGGGACAGAAAAAGTCTTGTCTAAAGGACAATGTATTTTCTGAAATCACATACTTAGTCGAGAACAAAGTCAGCTAAAGAATTAATTGTTTGGGCCATTAAATGCCTATATCTTGTACTCTGATAACAAAGTTAAAAATAACAACATGCAATGTGTTAACCATTTTTACCCTCCTATTATCTTGTTTTAAAGTTTTGTTTCATTTTTTCTCTTAAATTATATATATAGAGAGAGATAGATATAAATAGAAAAAGAATTCCTCAATTCTAACCCCAATTTCTGAGACTTCTTTTTGAAATCATAATGGGAGCAAATCACTTTCACATCCCACAACTGTTTAAAGGAGACTGTTCCTAAGAGCTTCGAAGGTCATAGTATGTAGTAACTCTTACCACTGACATACTGTCTATATGTCTCCTACTGATGATGTCTCTGTTCTTTTTTCACCCCAAAATAAAATAAAAATTCAGAATAAATATAGGGTAACAGTATCCTTCTTCCTCTTTCATACATATAAGTACAATATACCTGGACACAGTAAAGCCACACGAGGTAATTTGTTCTTAAGTTATAGTTACTTAAAAATGTAAGTCACATGAAAGAGCACAGCATGCTGGGTATTCCATACTCTGAGAAACAGTCCTTTCCTGTCCTAAAACAGTGCCTGCATTTATTATTGCCATGCATAATGTTGATTATCTATAGCCAGTTAAAGTGGTAAACAATATATAAACCATACATTTGATTCATGAAAGAGACAGGAAACTAGCTGTTCTCTAATCACCCCCGTAATCTCAACTATTGCTAGTGCATCAGGAACATCATTAGTCTACATTCATTTGGGTAAACACCTTTCTTTTTTTCATTATGAGAAACATGACTCAGAAACATGACATTTGCATTAAAATATGACGTCACTCAGAAGATAAATTCCTTTAGGGGAAAAAGAATTCCTAAAAGGAAAGAGAATGGTAAGTTTCTAAAAGGCAAAATTAAAATAAAAGGAACAGGTATGAAAATATTAAAATAAAAGTTGAAAAACATCTAGCAAAAATCCGTATTTCAACAATGTGACTTAGATCATTGAAACCTTAATTTTTAGGAAGAAAATCCATTATTAAGATTCAGTAGGAACAATAAGCAATATTCCTAGGTCTATGGAATTATTTGATAAAATCTTCACATATTTGGTTTGAGCTTTTCCTTCTCTTTGGGTAGAAAGCAGAGATGCAAATCTCCTGGCTCTAGTGCATGGAGAATTTGTTAGGGCTTCCTAGTCTCTTTCAATTTATTTCACTAGAATTATTATGACAGGGGGAGCCAAGATAGGTCAGTTTTCTACCTCAGATGAAACCTGGAAAATAAAGGATAATGTGTTCTTTAAATTAAATTACAAAGGCTCTGGTTTTTTCCTTTGTCTAATTCTATAGTTAAAAGCATAATGTAACTGTCATAAGAATGAAAAGCCAACCCAAAGATTGGAGAAATATTTATAAAAGACATATCTGCTGGGGAATATATCTTAGCAGCACAGCACCTGCCTGGCAAGCACAAGGTCCTGAGTTCAATTCCCAGTACCCAAAAAAAGAAAAATAAAAAGATTTTAAAAAATAATATATATCTCTGATAAAAGGTCCTTAGCCAAAATATACAAAGAACTCTTAAAATTCAACATTAAGGAAACAAGTAAAACATGGGCCAAAGACTTGAACAGACATCTCACCAGAGAAGATACACAGATGGTAGATAAGTATATGAAAAGAAATCTTTTGCATTAGGGCAAAGCAAAAGGAAACAACAGTGAAATATCTCTACATACCCCTTAAAATGGCCAAAGCCCCCACAATACAAATGCTGTAAGGGTATGGAAAACTTGAAGTTCCTATGTATTGCTAGTGAAAAGCAAAAGGTATAGCCACTTTGGAAGATGATTTGGCAATTTCTTACAGAACTACACATACAGGGTTGAAACTTATGTCCACACAAAAACTTGTACATAGATATTTATGACAGCTTCATTTATAACTGGCAAAACTTGTAAGTACTCAAGATGTCCTTTAGTAGGTGAATGGATTAAAATACTGATACAATTATCCCAGCTATCCTTCTATATATATATATATATATATAAATTCTTTTTCCTTCCTTCTTTCTTTTCTCCTTTCCCTCAACCCAGTTGTTCCTTCCCTTTGAGCAATTTCTTTCCCTTTCACCATATCTATTGTACCTTTAAGGTTTTATTTACTCTTTCAGATTCCTACACTAGGGAGATACTATGATGTTTACACATGTGGGACTGATTTGTTTTACTTATGGAGTATGGTCTCTAGTTGCATCCATTTACCTATAAAAACCTTGAGTTCATCTTTTTTTATAGCTGAGTAATACTCCATTGTATAAAAATACCACATCTTTTTTATCCATTCCTCAGCTGATGGGCATTTTGGTTGCTTCCAAGATTTAGCTATGACAAATGTGCTGCTATAAACATGGATGCATATATATCACTGTGGTATGTTTTCAGGTATTCTGGAAAAATACCTAGAAAGAGAATAACTGGGGTAAGTAAGACCTCTAATACTAGTTTTGTGAGGGATCTCCACACTGATTTCCACAGTGGTTTCACCAAATTACACTCCCACCAGCAGTGGAGAAATGTTTTTTTCCCACAGCCCCTTGGTTTCTTGAAAGCAACAGTTAATGCTTAGATTTTTTTTTTACCAATTCTGTGTGCTTATGTCTGGTAATCTGAACAACTAATTTGAAGAAAACAATATACAATATAACAACCATTGTTGAATTCCTACTATCTTGTTTAGTGAAGCTTTGTAGTTTCTAATGTTTTTTACTATTTTTTATTCTCTTTAATTGTTTGATCAATCTTGCATTCTTACATCTTGTAAAACTGAGCAACCTTACAGAAAAATAACAATATATAATATAACAATCATTGTTAATTTCCTATCATCTTGTGAAATTCTGTATTGTTTTTATTGTTTTTTGATTGTTTTGTTTTTGTCTTTGTTATTTTGTTATTGATTTTTTTTCTCTTTAAAATAAAAAGAATGAGAAGGATCCCTTGGCAAAAAAATAAAATAAAATACTGGTACAGTCATAGGATGGAATATTATTAAGCACTAAAAAGGAATGGATTATCAAGCCATGAAAACACATGGAAAATATACATATGTTACAAAGTCAGGAAGCCAGTTATAAAAAGGCTATACCCTGTATGATTCCAAGTATATGACATTCTAAAAAAGCCAAAACTATAGAGACAGTAAAAAGAAAAATAATTAGTGGTTGATCCAGGTATCTAGCTCAGTGACACAGTGCCTGCTTGGCAAGCACAAGGTCCTGAGTTCAATTCCTGGTACCAAAACAAACAAACAAAAATAAAACAACTGAAAACAACAAAAACTAATTAGTGGTTGCCAGGAACCTGTAGGGATAAAAGGAAGAACCTTCCATCTCTGCACAACAGAGAAATTTTAGGGCCATAAAACACTATGTATGATTTTATTTGGGTGGATGCATGTCATTATATATCTGCCAACCTCACAAAATAGATTCAGTATGAGTAATAAACAATGACCCCAGTTCTGACATATATTAGGTAAACTCATATTATTATTTAGCTTCTATGTCTCTTTCTGTTTAGATAGCAAATAGATGATCAAGTCCGTTGGCATGAACTGTCATGTAAACTATAGACTCTGGCTGATAATGATATGCCAGTGCAGATTCATCAATCATGGTCAGCTCTGGTGTGGAATGTTGCTAAAAGGGGAGGTAATGTATGGACAATGGCATGGGAGTGGGATACACTGATGTTTTGTGCTTTCTATCCATTTTCTTGTAAACTCACCAATCAAGAAATATTGTACTGCAAAGTTAGGGAAACCCATGATGAACAAAATATTTTTGCCTGGGAAGCCTTCTTTTTCAAAGCCTTCCAAATGCCAAAGCATGACCTCTCTCATGTAGGCATCAGTCTTCAGGCCAACCTCTAAAAGATAGTGTTTACCCTGCTTTTACATACTTGTCCCACTTTGATAGGAAAACAATTCTATTAGCATAGCATTATTAAACTAATTTGGGTTGAAGTGGTCTATAATGTAACATAAACACAGAACCAAATCATTCAATTGCAAAACTGTGTTGACATGCTAAAATATAATTATTTGAGCACCAGCTACAGAAATAAAAATAATCATTCAGTAAAATTTGTGACTTCTTGCATTTTCCCTTTAAAGACCCAAACTAGTAAGTAGTCTCCCTTTGTAGAGACCTTCAACTCTGCAAGCCCTCTTAGTGTCATCATGCATTTCAGGGGAAAACCCAAGACAAGAATTACAATTTGTAAAACTCTCTGTTTCACTTATTAAATCTTTCCACCAAAGCAATGCCAAAGACAGCAAGATCTTGCCTCCAGATGTTACCAATATTATTGATAACATAACAAATGCAGTACCATTTACTGAGTGACCACCATGTAAAGCTGAAAGTTCCACATCCATGAGCTTTTTAAAAGTGACTTTTATTTTTAGAGTAATTTCAAGTTCCCAGAAAAATTGGATCTATGTTTTTTCACTTGTACCAGTATCATTCTAAAACAACACACTGTCATATCTCACTGGGACAATTATAATTGCTTCCTAACTGGGTTTCCCACTTCCCTCTTGCCATTCATAAAACTAGATAATTTAACCCCTATAATGTGCTTAGAGGAATATGTCAAATGTTTTTGTTTGCAAATTATGGAATACTATAACATCTAGTTGAAACAAAAGAAAAACTTATCCCACATTATAAGAAGCTAAAAATAAAGCAACTGTGGTATCACTGATAGCATCCAAGAAATAAGGTTACTTTCAGATTTTTCTTTTTTTTTTTTGTTTTTATTTTTGGTGGTGCTGGGGATTGAACTCATAACCTTGCACGTGCAAGGTAAGAACTCTACCACTGAGCCACACCTCCAGCCCTCAGATTTTTCTTGACATTGGTATGTGGGCTCTGTCTCCATCTACATACTAGTTATGAATTTCACAGTGTCTATTATGAATAAAGACACAAATGATTATATTTCCAATGGAATTGGATCTGACTGATAAAAACATTCTAAACGGAATTTGCCATTATAACTAAATATTATTTCTTTCAACCATTTATAGAGGATTTGGCAAAACAATTCATAAGTCTGGAAGCACATTAATATCACTGTGAGAGCTTTCACATTTTGATTCCTGATTCATACATTCACCAATTAAAACAGCATCTTATGGGGAAGAGTCATATCTATAACTTCCTGTTTTGTTTTGTTTTCAATTCTGTAAATGATGCTACTATATAATAAGTGTTGAGAAGCTCTAAAACAAAACATTACTTATGTATTCTACTCTGTTCTGTCATGAATATTTCTACTTTGTTGTTATTCGTGGATTTTTCTTTTCATTTGTATATATCTTTCTTATGCTGTTCCAGTAATATATATTAAATAATTATGTTAGCTTTCTGATTGGTCAGACAAAAGGCTCAGTATTCACAACCTAAAGGAGAGCTTTAATTTCGCTCATGTTTCAGAGGAGTCAGTCCGTGGTCAGCTGGTACCAGGACAGAAACAGCATGGTTGAAGGGCATGGCAGAGGGAAGCTATAAACCTCCTGACAGCCAGGAAACAGACAAGATGGGAGCAGACCAGGGAGCAAGTTCTACCCCAGAAGTGCGCCTCCAGTATCTACCTCTTTCAACCAAGCCCCACCTCCTAGAAGCATGTTCAGCTATGAGCTCATGAATGGATGAATCCACTGATGGGCATAGCATCCCCGTGATCCAGTCTCTTTTCAGAAGCCTCACTTTTGAACATATGACTCTTCTGGGAGTCACTATAGATCTCAAACACAACATTCCACACTTCTCATTATGTAAAATGTATTTAGTTCATCTCTAACATTAGCCAAAGTCTTAAAAATCCAAGTCAAAAGTCTCTTTTGAGACTCAGGCAGATTGTTAGCTACATGTACCTGTAAATATCAAGCAAAGAAAGTTAAGTGCTTCCAACACAAAATAGGTAAACATTCCCATTCCAAAAAGTAGAAGTAAGGGAATAAAAAGAATTGGGCCAAAGCAAAAACAAAAACCACTGGGGCAAACATTAAATCCTAGAGTTCCATATCTAATATTCAGTTCTCTAGATGCCCCTGAAAGAGGAGGGGGTCTTGGGGCTCTATTCTTAAGCAAAGTCTTTTGAAGTATTTAATCTTGTACATGCTTAAGCCTGTGATGGGTGAGGTCTCGCCATTTTCATGCAGTGGTACAAGTGCTCCTCTTCAGAAAAACTGAGCATATGTAGAGTTCAATATGAAGTTTGCTCCTGAGCTTAGAATATGACTCTAAAACTTTCCAGAGCTGTCTTCCTCCTACTGAACTTGGAAAAAATGTAGAAGAAATAAAAGAAAGGAGAATACAAGTAAAAGACTGAATGGGAAATAAAAAAGAAAAATATTTTAAAAATAAATTTAGATTTTGCCACTGAAAATATCACCAAACTACTAACCCCTATAGAACCTGTTTGATCTTTCCACAAATGGACAAAGCCAAGGAGAAGTATATTTATACAACACCATAGAACCCAAGATGATATCCTATTGCCAAGACTGGGAGGGAACTACATGCATCTAGACCTGGATCCAGATTAGGAAAAACCTAAGGAAGGTTTTTGACTTGCTGCTTATTTCCCAGTCTCTGCATTCTGAAACACAGACCACTTAAAAAAAAAAAAAGCAGAAAAGCTGTCTGAGTGCCCTCAGTGTTTGGAGTCAACTCAGAGACTGGCTCTGGGTCAATGATAAAAATGACAGAAGCCTTCCTCTGCCTGTGGAACCCTTTTAGCAGATGCCAGACTTGTCCTCAGCGCCACGTTTGTACATGTGAGGTATGAAATATCAATAGTCAGCACGTAGCAGGGCAATGAACTCATCACTTTCATAGTTGGAAAAAATTTAATTGAGCTATCTCCTAAAAATGCATATTCTTGCAAAGATCAACTTAGTGTTCTGGACTCGCAACCAGAAACGAACCAAATGGTACCGACCCACAAACACTAAGAGGCACGGACCGCCAATTGGAATTTAGGACGAGCCTTTATTCCTGGCCAGCGACTGACTGAGAGCCTCCCCGCAGGGAAGGATCAGACCAGTCCCGATCCAGGGAGGAGAGCGGTTTATAAACCCTAAATCCGCATCCTGTTTGGCAAACACATGTCACATCTGTAACAATGAGGGTTTTTTTTTTTTTTATGGCAGGAACAGTACATTCCGAGAGTCGGGGAGGGGTAGAGCATTTACGGGGAGAACAATACATTTTGGGAGTCCAGGAAGGGCAGGGCATTTACAACCAGTTTACAAACATACATTCCAGAAATGGTAAACATGAAGATCTAACCCCATGGCAGGGGTGAGAACTGGGAATTAAACTAGAACCTTTGATGTCTGTGGTGGGGCTTTTACACTTAGGATATATGTTCCCTATGACTATACCAAGTTTGGCAACAAAGCTTTGTCACTCCAGGCTTTTTAAATAAAATTAATTGACTTAGAAAGTAATAAATATGTGTCTTTGTGATTTATCTCTTAAAACTAAATATTGCCATTTTCCAAGAAGGGAAATACCAGATGGTCATGGTGATATAGGAAAAATAAACTCCTAACCTGAACAATATCTGGGATGAATTCATGCTCTCTAAAAATTGAAGAATGAATTTTAGAAACAATGGAGGTTAAGAGCAGAATATATTTATTGAGGGAAGTAAAGCCTCTGTCCGAGAGACAGACAAAAGGGGGCCCAAATGGGTTGCCCAGGGAACCTGTCTTTTCCAGGGATTTTTGTAGAGCAAAACCACAAGGTGAGGCAGATCCAACGTGGAAAACGTGGGAACTTGCTAGGTGGGCATGAGGTGCCACAAAACTATGATCAGCCAGTAAGATTACAAGTATAATTATTCAGGTAAAATCCATTAAATAGGGATCAAATGGGGCATGAACACAGAATAAGGGCCTTTCCTGTAGGGGGCTGGATTAGTGACTCTTCCTGGCTTTTTCAAGGTAATTAATACCTATTTAGAATATCAATCCCTGAGGTCCATCCCTAGGGAGGTATGTGAGTGTATGTTTTATCTTTTGTTTTGAGGTCTGGCCCACAGCTGGAGTGCCTGTCTCTCTCACAGTTGCAAGGTATCTTGTCTTCCATATTGCCTACTTCGAGGGCCTGGCCCTGTCTGACAGCCTATAATATTTCTATCTAACTCAGTTGCCTACAACAATGGGAGTACATTAAAAATGGCAGCCCAATGGCCAGTCTGTCTGCCTGAAACAAGGGAGGACACTGACAGAATGATCTGTCAGGAGGCCTCTCATAGAAGTTCTAGGTTCCTGTCACATTGGCTCTAAAATAATGCTACCTATAAGAATGTAAGAATCTCCCCTTAAGCACTTCTTTATGCTTTTGAGTGATTTTCTAAAGTAGTTTGTAATATGGTGTACTAAATGATACATTAAAATACGTTACATTGTAAGCCAGGCATGATGGCACACACCTGTAATCCCAGCACTCTAGGAGGCTCAAACTGGAGAATCACAAGTTCCAGCCCATTTTGAATAGCTTAGCAATTTAGTAAGATCCTTTCTTCAAAATAAAAAAAAAATTGAAAGGGATTAGGAATACAGCTTCCTATGAAGCCCTGGACTTCAATCTTCAGTATCAAAAAAAATTCTATTGTACTTTTTACTATTCTGGCTCCATCCCTTTATGTAGATTCCATGAGAGCAACAAATTGCACATGTTAATCGAAGAGGAAAAATACCTCCAAAAATCGCCCAAAGAGAAATCCAGGACATGTTGTTTTGCATATAGTTATTCTGTGATCTCATTAAGAAGGCCCAAGTACAAATTGCTTGCATACAGTGAAACTCACACATGTGTCCATTTACACTAACATGTACCTATATTATTTTACTTTCCTCATTTTAGCTCTGCTCTTGGTTTTATAAAAATGGTGAAAATGAAGTTGAGGAGCAAAATAGAATACCCATAGATAATGCTCTTATATCTAGGGACAACAATTTCTGATAGTATAAAATTATACTTGCATCCTAAAATATTTATAGTTTTCACCTGTATTAATAGGCTTATTTACTAAGGCAACAAGATAACTGTATAAGATAAACTGAAAACATGCAATGAAAGTAACCTAGCCCAGTTCTCTCCAAAAGGTATTCTACAGACTTTAGCCCCTCAAAATGCTATGAAATAGGCATTTCAAGGTCAAACATATCTGGGGAATGTTCCATACTCCACATCCTTCTTAGAAATTCATATTATGAGTGAGTTTTTTTAAGGCTCCAAGAAGACTTAAGGTAGAAACACTTACATGCCTTTGTTTTTCCACAATCTTTTCAGTACAAAACCATCTGTGTGTGTACTCAGGTTCTTGTCTTTTTTTTAGGGGAATTCAGAAAGACAGATGAATTATCTATATAGTGAGAAAGAACTGGTCTCATTTAAAATTGCAGGTACCAAGGGTAGCTAGTAATAGGCCCAATTTCCTGTAAAGGATTCCCCAGAAGCCGACGGAAACAGAGAGGAAGAGGTGGTCCTCGGGATTTTTTTGAGATCCTCTCATCTCTGTTTTCATAACTCCTTCATCCATCTTCCCTGTCCTTTTTCACCCCAGGCAAGTCAATGGATTAACCTAAGAACACGAAGTATCAGAGGCCAAAACTCTGCACCTGAGAATACATTGTAGCTTTATATGTACAGAGCAATAAATCATTCCACAGTCTTTCTCTAATGAAGGCTAGAAAGAAAAATCACAGACAGGGGGATTTGTCCTTTAGATGGTTATTACCCTTAGCAGGTGGCAAAAACGCCAACAGTAAAAACTGCACTTTGGCGACTACAGCTGCAGCCCAGGCACAAGGATGCTCACAAGGGCTCTATGTGTTTTCCTGACCGCTCAAAGGCAATATTACCATCCAAAGAGTGGCAGACAGATTACTAAGCTCGTTGCCTTTGCCACAGGGTCCTCAACATGCACAGGAAGTCACCTTTCAAGCCAAGATTGGAGAAAGGAAAAGCAGATTGAAAGAGAAAGAAAAATACCAAAACAACAGCTCTTAAAACAAAATAAAACCAGTATTTGTTTCCTGACAAATCTAGCCTCAAGCATTTTAATTTCTAAATGCTTAGAGGACTACCAAGGAAAATGACGAAAGTTAGTGGTAAAATCATGGTAGGCTGTGTGTAGAGTGGTCTTTTTTAGCTGCAGATATCTTTTAAAAGATTTTATCTACTTTTGGATTATATTTGATGAAGTTCACAAAAATCTTTTTTTTTTTTTTCAGGACTTGAATTGCCTTTGAATTCAATGAAGGTAAGGGTTTTTAATTCCTCTGGGACCCAATAGAGTTTAGCTAAAAGAAGACTAGGACCCAGGGAAAGAATATCACAGAAATGACAATCTTCTGCAATGGCATACTTGTTAAAAGGGCAGGTTTTGAAGTTTGACAGAACTAGATTTAAATTAGAATGCTACCACCTAAAAGCTGTTTAGATTCAGACAAGTACACAATCTTTGTGACGTCCTGTTTTCTCATTGTTACATAAAATAATAGTAACACTTTCTTTGTTGTGTTGTTGGATTTAAACTATATGAAGTAGACAAAGCATTCAGTTCAGTGCCTACCACATATTTGGTGTGTATGGAATGTTACCTGAAATTATTACCATCACCATTATCTCAGACACAGCCTGGGCTAGTGGCTCCTTTCCCCAACTGCAGACAAGTGCTTAAATTCCTTCCCAATTAACAGTTCAACATGAAGAACTTGTGATATGCCAGTTACTCCTCTGACTTCATTTTGTGTGTTAACTCATAACTCACAATAACATAAGGAAGTTGCTCCTAGTTGTTTTAAATATAAGGAAACAGGCCTAGTGAGCTGGGGCAGGATATAAATCTAGGCTTCTTGATTCTGTAAATGAAACTCCTCATCTCTAGACATGGGAAAATTAGCTTGTACAAAGGAATGAGAATGTAGCTATAATTTTAAGGAAACTTAGAAACTATATTCCCTGATTACTTTAGTGTGAGTATTAGCAATAGTTAAGGAGGGAAACAGACTAGGTGATAAAGATAGCCAACAGACAAAATTTAAAACCAAAATGAGGGAATGATAGTTTAAACAACCATGCATTACTCCAAACTGGATAGAGGTGACCACATCATCAAATAAATGCTAGTAAGAGCTTTTGCAGCTTCCACCTGGCTTTATTTTCTTATACGGTCTACGTAGATCAAAATAAATACATTGAGATGTAACAGAATAACTTTGACCCAGCTATCCTTGTTCACATAATCTGAAAATATACAGAAATCAGGAGCTTTCCAGGAAGGCTTAGTGACACTCACTGAAGATACAACCTGGGCTTTGTAGGGAATCAATGAAGCTGATAAGCATTCTTCTCAATGAGAAAAATCACATTTCATAAATTCAAGCTAGTTAAGAGAAATCACAAGCACTCTCTCCACTAAGCAGTTCAAAGTAATATAATCAAGAGAGAGCTAGTAACCCAGATACTCACCAATGCTCAAAGGAATTACTCAAATCACGTAGATCCTGATGGAGTTTCATGAGAGAAGAGACTTAATTATCTTCTTTATTTACTCAACTTTATTGTGAAATGTTTCCAATGCACTAGTCACTGACTAAATGTTGGGATTACCATGGGACAACACAGAATCCATACCTGTTCTAGTATAATAAAAAGGATCTCCTCGTTAGGTGTATACTACTAAATGTTTGATATTCTCAAAATTGTGTTTCTCAGAACAACCTTTTATCAAATTAACTAATCTTAAGAGAAATTGACATGAGGATTTTTAGTAGCTCTCCTGAAACTTTTCCATACACTACAGGGACAAAAAAAATAAATATGGCACCCAAAAGGCACAGTGCTTAAGGAAACAGAGAAAAAAGCTCTACCAAACTCATATATATCAGCATGATACCACTAATCAGAAATTGTAGGGTCAACCCAAGGGAAAATTCACTTACATTTGTAACAAATATTATTACTCTGATTTTTCTCTGATTATGTTCATCTACGAGATTATGTTGGACAAAATCACAAAGAATTATTTGCTCAACAAGCATACTCTGTCACTGTGTAGTATTGTCCCAAAGACCGGCATGAATGGCAAGCAGTGAGCTTTGGAGTTTAATAAGACCATCACTAATTTATTCTTTCTCATTTACTTATTCACTAATTCAACATATATGGATATCTTCTATCTTTCAAGCATTATTTGAGGTTCAAGGATACATGATCAGTATAAGAAAGATCTCCTGACTCCTAGATCTTGCACTATAATGGAACAATAGGCAATAAAGTAATGAACAAATAAACAGAATAATGATGCTGTCAAAACATAAGAGTAATGAGATAGATGTTGGGGAGATGATAAGAGAGTACAAAAAAGCTGCTCTATGAATGTAATATTTAAACTGAGAGACCTTAATAACCAGAAAATGATAAGGAATGAGAATACCAGGAGTATTTATTTATCTTGGAAAATTTATAATACTTTATCCCATGTGTCTTTTGGAAATGCTTCCCTAGTAATTACATGGCAAGGCATCATAGACAGCCTGAAACATACTTTGATTCCCTTTTCTGAGGAAACGGGAAATTGGACATTTCAGTTCTTGAAAAACCTGCTACACATCTTAAAAAGAACTCACATGTGGTTAAGCAGCTATTTATTACCTTAAAAACTTTTAATAAAATTCTTCATATGCTGTTGATGGGAATACAGATTGATACAACATTCCTGGTTGGTAACCTAGCAAAATTTGCTATCTATCCACACTTCTTACACTGGAAATTATATGTATGAACATATACTCTGTGGATAAAATTCAAACAGTTTTGCACAGTTTAGCTGCAAATATAGCTGAAACATTAAGTAACAAAAATTAGAGGATAATAACTGTTATATCTAATAAAATTGAGTTAGGATAAATTATGATATTTTAAACA
>NW_004955438.1:2952976-2997091 GCF_000276665.1 Chinchilla lanigera | reverse complement strand
GATATATATATAGAGAGAGAGAGAGAGAGAGAGAGAGAGAGATTAAAAGCTCATTCAATGCCAGCTTTTATTTTATTACTGTTATTCAGTCACATAAAAATAAAATTTTAAAGAATATGAATAAAGATATTTTGGGGGCAATGAAATGAAAATCATTTCTAGCTAAAAGGAGATCTTTGGTAAATGTTTCAGAATTCTGAGTGTGAGTATTGATTGAAGGTCTGTAGACCATAAAGAAATTAAAAATTGGGTCGCTGATGTTCTTGCTCCGTGTTAGAAGAATGAACCTAAGTGACATAAAGTCGAATGGATGAATTCTCATTTTTTTGTTTCTTATATAGTCCAGGCTAACCTTGAACTCACTACACAGCCAAAGGCTGGCCTCAAATTTGGAGAAATCCTCCTGCCTTAGCCTCCTGAATGCTGAGATTAGAGGGATGCACCATTATCACCCACACAGAATTTTCATTCTTTAATAATCCCACATATTCTCACACCATAGACCCAGGAAATAACCTAGATGGGATTGGGTAATGCCACCCAGTTTATCATGCTGGGACACAAATCCTCCAGATAATTATCTTTGCTTCTAGAACTGTTTCTGTTTTGGGTTTTTGGTTCCAATTCTTGCAAAGCCATAAATCTAATTCAGACAGTATCCTTTACAATGGACTCAAAATGCAGTCTCCCTTTTAAACAAAATAATCATCAATTTCCTCCAAAGTATGAAGCCATCATCTTGTTGCCTCCATGTTTTGCCCAGTGGGCAAGTTGCTCACCATCTTAGTCTTCTCCATTATACTGGAATGTCAGAATTCACATCCAACTCTGTCCAGGGTGAACAGATCCCCCAAACTAGGTGCCCGCAGATGTATAAGAAAAGTAAGAAAAACATCAAACCACAAGAGCCAAGATTCTGTGATCAGGTGCTAGCAGCCTCTGGGACTGACTGCCCCCCCAATACCAAATTCAGTCACCTTTTATTGAGCAAGAACCAAGGACTTGGCTAGGACAAATGGGTGAATACCAAACATTTTAGCAAGAATAATTGAAGGGTCACCCAAGACATGCCTATAACCCCAGCATTCAGGAGGCTGAGACAGGAGGATCTTAAACTCAAGGTTAAACCAGAATGTATAATAAAGCCTTATCTTAAGAAACTCTAACAAACAAATCATTGTGTCCTCAATGCATTCTAATCCAATAATGTCCTTCTCTACACTGGAATATTAATTCTACCTATTTCACAAAATAGGTAAGAAGATTAAGTGCTGTTTTTTAAGCTCATAGGACAATGCTTTGACCTGTAAAATTTAAAATACATATCCCTTAAAAACTCTAGACCATCATAGAAATCCTGGTTTAAGTTAACTCTCCATTCTTGCTCCTTTGCTCCTTGTCTTTCGATAGCACTGTCTGTCTGTCTGTCTGTCTCTGTCTCTCTCTTTCTTTCTCAAATTTGGAGGAATCCTCCTGCCTCACCCCCCTGAATGCTGAGATTAGAGACATGCACCATTATCCCCAACACAAAATTTTCCTTCTTGAATTCTTTCTTTTTCTCTCTCTGTCTTTCTCTCTCTTTCTCCCCACCCCCATATATAGTGCACACAGGATGACACCACACCTTCATCGATATGCAATAATCCTGTGTGACTCTGATGCGTCCTGAGGAGGATCTTCAGTGGATCTTTAGTGGCAAGTTACGGGAGGGAGACTGGATCAATGAAATAGAGGAAGCGGAAAGGGGTGAATTTGAACGATTTTCCCGTTGTCCATCCTCAGAGAGTCTCCCACTCATATCAGAGCTTCAACTCCATCGCCTCCCTGCTCCTTTCTGAACTCAGTCCCTAAGAATCGTACTCTTGTGTCTGCTATCATTATGAATCCCTTAAGGGGGGCAGCCTCATTTTCTTTCCAAATGTTTGTTATTCTTACTTCAGTCTCTTTGGTCTTATTATTTCCAAAATTCTCATCCATGTGCATGCTCTTTCTTTCCTATAATCTAAGCTAGCGTTTCTCAAAATTAAGCCTAGGATCAGTATCAGTGAACTCCCTTCCAGCCTGAGTCCAAACCTGCTGCCTGGAGTTCGCATTTATAAACCACACCAAGTGAGGATAAAGAGCGCAAAGCACTGAGAATCTGAGTCCATGGAAACGGCAGAGATGAGCACAGAAATGGGCCTCTCTGGAGATTTCCTACCGACCCTGGCTAGAAGTTGGAAAGATTTTCAACAGGTCAGTGTCGGTCATTTGATCTGGTATAGAAAAGGGATAATATTTTTCTCTTTTCCACTAAGAGTGTGAATATATTTAATAGTAGCAATCAACACTGAGACTTACTTGTACATTAGTCTCCTAGGTATGTGCACTGTTTTGTCTTTCCAGTTAGATCCTAAGGTCATTAATTGTGCCCAATAGTTGTAGGTATGCCTATATTAAAATTAACTGACAATCAAATGTTTTTCAATTTCAAGAATAAAATAAAACTATAAAAAAACTGAAATATGCCCAGTAGCTAAAGACAATTACAGCCTCAAAACATTTAATGACAGTGACTCATTAGAAAAAGAGCTGGAAAGGCAGAGCTGTCACCCCAACCCACAGAGCTTCACTTTGCATTAGTTGCTTCCTCTGTTTTCACTCACGAGGAGAGGAGGAGAACTTTTGTCACTGACACACTGCCAGGAAGTGGCAGAGGGAGACTGGGTCCACGTCATCTGATTGTAGAGCTTGCTCTCTTATCTCTATGACTCAGAGCGCAGCCCACTTCTGAGGTACCCTGTCACCTAGAGAAAGGGCATATGGTACTACGGGCCTCAAAAAGCCATTGTTAGGATTAATACATACGAGACCTTTTAGAAGTATCTGGCATAGTTGGCACCATTAATGCACCTGCTCTGATTCACTACTATTATTATTAATTGCTAATAGCCATTGAATTTGGCTATGTAACTCCACGATTATTTATTAATAGTCACATTCTACTGGACAGTGATACAACAAAACATAGTCAGAAACCTGAATGCCTTTTTTTTTTGTTTTTGTTTTTGTTTTTGTTTTTTTTTGGTTTTTCTCCGGTACCGGGAACCGATCTCACGACCTTGCACTTGCCAGGCAGGCGCTTTGCCGCTGAGCTAAATCCCCAGCCCCCTGAATGCCTTTTTAAGGGCAGAAAGGCATATTCTTCTCTGTGTCCAGACAACCTCTTAGAACCATGTGGGATGCTTGTCAAAAGAGAAAGCTGTACAAGTGATTAAAAATCATGATGCCCAACATTTGAATATTTAACAGGGAACTGAAATGATTCTTCTAGAGTTGGACATTCTATGATATAGAGGCAAATTTAAATGTAGGAATGTGAAGAAATAGAACAGTCGGCTTTCAGATAACTACATATTTTTCTGCATGGAAAAATTAAAAATTGTAAAGGCATATGTAGGCAATTCTTCCAGGAAACATTATTTCTGGATTTCCATCATAAGACTAAATGACCTCTGACTTGACAAAGTTTGCACTGATAATATAATTAAATAATTGCCATACCATTATGCTCTATTAAGACTGGATTAATGCAAGCAATAAAAATATAGTAATAATGGTGATGGATGATGGTGAATAGAGATAAATGATGATGATAATTATGATGTGCTTGATGTTTTACATCAAAATCATACAGTCCTGTTTTCATTAACGATGGGTAAAGCTGCAGGAACAAGAGTAAATGACAAACTTTTTGAACAGCAATTAAAGAGGAGGTCCACTGAAGTTGTTCTACTTAGGGTGTCCTCTCATACCTCTTTATTTATCTTTGCTAGTGTCTCTATGATACAGGCCTTTTAGCTCAAAAATTACAGCCTTAGGGATATGTTAAAAATCAACATTTAACAGTGTTGAAAAATAAAAACTAGTCAATAAATAGTTTAAGTAAAACATCACAAAAGAAGATTCATTGGGCTGGAGATTTTTTTTTTTCCCAGTACCGGGAATTGAATTCACAACCTCATCCTTGCCAAGCAGGCGCTGTTGGGCTGGAGATTTAGCTCAGTGGCACAGTGCCTGCCTGGCAAGCACTAGGCCGTGATTTCGATTCCTGGTACCAGAAAAAAAAAAAAAAAAGAAGATGCATTATAAAATTAGGTTCCAAATTACTAGGTAGTCAATTCTCAGGCATGAAGAAAGGGCTAAAGAACAATGGTTGATAATGGGAATTATGTATCCTGTTTGTCTAGTATTTGCTTGGATATCACTACCTTCCCAAACAAGCAATAGCCAAGTGTCAAAGAGCAAAAATTTCCCAACCTTCTATGCCTAAAACAAGTTATCACTAACACAATCTACAATGCTTAAATATTTGCTACACACAGAGAAAAAGCTCAGTTGGTAATGCTGTTCAGAGAGAGGAATTTGAAACCACCTGCCAAAGAATTGCCAGAAGGAATCAACCAGCAAAATAAAATGTGCTTCTGTATATACAGCAACACCAAGTCTCAGCTGTGTCATGCTTTGAGGATGTCCACGAAGCAGTGCTTTCTAAGCAGACAGCTATCAAGGAGCCTGGATGCATGCCCTCCATCTCCTTCCCCATGCATAAATATCTCCATCTGCATGAGGAGAAGGAAAACGACAGCACCGGGTTGCTGTTCTTCCGTTATCTACCCAGCAGCTGCTTGGTTTTCCTGACAGCCACTGGAGGCAGCCTACAAGAAATGTGCCTGCAAATGTGTGCGTGATGAATTAAAGCACGGCAACAAGGAAAGTACAAAAGGCCCACACTGAACAAGTCCATCTCTCTTAGGCCAAGATTTTGATGCTGCTTCCTGTGGACAGGCAAGTGTTTTCTTTTATATCCAACTCTTTACTGGGTGCTATCAGTAATGACAAAAATGGGTATTTTGTGTTCAGTTTTCTACCCGCAACTGGGAATTTCTCTTAAAACTTATCACTTTCCTTGGCAACAGTTGCCATGTAAAGCATTTGTTGGAAGAGACAGTGGTAGTGAGAGAAGATGACATAAACACAGGTAAAGAAAGACAAGAAGCAAGTACATTTGGAAAGAATAGCTGGTGTCCCCATACCAGGGTGAGCAAAGGGAGCTTCACAATTATAAATGTAACTAAAATGAGCATTTGTCTTTTTCAAGGAATATTTGAATCTGATGTGAGTTCCTTGTAATAGAAAATTTTTTCCTCCATATCTTTTTATTCAAATATTATTGCTGCAAATCTTATTTGTGAGCAAGAGTAGGAGCGGAATGTGGGCTACCCAGGGGCATTCTGGGGCTGGCTTGCACCGGCTCTCAAAAGTTATTTGATTATATGTATTGCTTCCAAACTCTGCCTGCCATGATGCTATAACGGCAGCTTTAAATCAGCTTACGGGAGAGTATTTGTACCATAAAAATCAACAACTGCTACAAACCAGAGCTCTGCACTCCCAGACAGCCAATTATCAACTAAACACTTACCAGCACTCCACTGGCAATAAAGGACCTTCTCAACATGTATCTGCACTCATAATTGATTATTATGTACTAAGAAGTTTACATGTGTATCATATTTAATCTTACAGCTATTCTTAATAAGAGGCATGGTACCTATGTTTATCACTGCTAGACAAGGAAACTATACTTTAGAATTAAATTGTTCAATATTGCAAAGCTTTCAGATGTATTGTGAATCTAAATGGATCTTCTTATTACTATGCAATACTAGCATCCGAAAAAATGGGTTATAACATCCCGGAGAAAAACCAGTGTCATAGGAACTCTTGGTATAAACATACCAAGTAGCAATTTGCAGTACAACTAGGATGGAAAGATGTGCACTGGATATTTGGAGAATCCTGGAGCAGACTGGGTGTGTCACAGGGATTTACACTCTGTACTGCTCTCACTTGTTTATCACTCAAATAAAGACATAAAAGTTATGTTTATAAAAATTGTTTGATGTACAAAACTTGGAATAATTGACATATTAATTTATGTGATCTATATCTTTGGTTTATTTTTAAATTTTAAAGAGGAAAACACACCAACAAAATAACTTGCATTCTTACATCTGGTAATCTGAGCAACTTTATCAAAGATAACAATATGTAATACAATAACAATGGCTAATTTCTATATCTTTTTTTGAAATAGAAAAGCCTGACAAAGCTAGTACCAATGTCACGTGCCATAGCTAAAAGGGAAAATATTAATCACTGGAAAAATTATTCTTAGCAGAGTGTGAAGACTGTTTGTTTGCAGACCTTAGTGTGCTCTACAGAAAGAATGTCTTCTGCCAGACAGTAAAACTCCACCAACAAAGGAGAAGTACTGGAAGGAAGATTATCTTTCAGCTGGAGGAATTTGCTTGTAGAAGATAGTGCATTTCTTGTCCCTCAAATTATTTAAAGGAAGCCTAATGGCCTCTCGTAGAGCTTGGTTAAATGTACCAAATTTGAGCCCAAGTTCAAATCCTAGTTCAGTTGCTTACTAATTATGCAGCTCTAAGTAATTCTCAACAGTTTCTTCATGTGCAAAATGAGGGTAATAATCATACTTATTTCAAGGATTTCTTGTGTTGAAAAAAACAATATAGTGATTTAGCAAAAGCTAAAACAAGACCTAGCAAAAGGTCAGTGCTATGTAAATATTCACTGTTATTATTCTGTAAAGAGAATTTCTATTTTGTGTTAAATCAAAAGTTTATCAATTTTAATAGTTTGTGTTTTGTGTTTACTTGAGTTAATTAAAAAATAAAATATCATATCCCTAATAAGCAGCTCAACAGTCTGACCCTCACTTTTACCAACCTTTTAAAAATAATATTGCTGATTTTATATCTTAGAACGTATTTTTTGATCTTTGCTTTCAGTCCAACACGAACTAAGTTAGTGTGCACCGGATTTAGAGATTAAGAGATAAAAGGGAATTTTCTTCACCATTTGTCCGCAAATTTTATCTTTTGAAAGATTTACTATGAACCTATTCACTTTGATAAGTGCCCTGAGGACACAGATGTTGCACAAAGACTTGTTCCCCAAGGAGTCATCATTTCATTCTTGAATTTCTACCTAACAGGCAAGGTTGACTCTGAGATTGCTCACTGATACACACTCATGACTTTAAGACTATTTTATCTAAATTTTAGGACCTGATTTTGACTCAGTTTGGGCCATTGATACAAGAATAAAGGCCCATAAAAAGGATGAATTTCTTAGTATTCTTTAGCCTGAAGAATAGAGGGTTAGAGAGAAAAAAATCTTGCATAATACCTATTTCAAAAAATGTGAAGGATTATTACTTTGGAGATAGCTGCCATATGTTCTTCACGTCCCCTGAGGATAAGCAAAGGAAAACCAGAAAAAAAATACAGTTTAAATGAGAGCAATGGGGATTTTAGATAACTATTTGAAAAAGAACTCCTGGGTAACAAGTGCCGTGGAGTATCAGAACAGGTTAGCAGGAGACAGTGTGAAATATCTTTTGCTAGGAGTGCCAGTTGTAAGTACAGTGTTTTCTAATTTGTTTCACTGCCTATTTTTTTATTTGTATTAATGAAGAAAAAAAGGAAAGAACAAACTCATTCCTTCCCAAGCATATAACCATATGAGCTACAAGGGACGTGTAGGTCTCTTCTGTACGTAATTCCAGACGATCTGCTTTCTTCTCTTTCGGTCTCAAGATGACCTCTATGCTCTTACAGTCACAAAACCTCCTTTGGCTCTGAGAAAATCACCGTTCCATCCACCATCTGGGTCCTCAAGTTCTTCCTACTGCATTTCACCCTTAAATGTTTCCACTTTTCCTATTACATGTGCATCGTGGACATGCCAACCCCTCTAAACACACTTCTTTGGAAAGTGTGGTTCATTTTCACAGATTCAATCTGATGACTGAATCTGAGTTAGCCTTAGGTGGCTAACTGGAAACTCTACAACTTTAGCTGAGTACTTTCCCTCTAAAATAGAGGTCAGGTTCTCATACTGATAAATAGGTGTTCTCACGTGGTTATTTCGTAGTCACTAAACCTCAAAATATCACTTTGACCAGTCAACAGTATCTGGAAGGACAGCTAAAAATTGTCACCTTTATCTCCTTCCACTGTCTTTTAAAAACTCTTTTTCATCCATACTTTCATTCTTTTTGAGCGCCTACCTTCAAAACATGTTGCTTTTATCCCTTTGGGTCTAGACAAAGCCCCACTCCTACTTTTCCACTCTTGTCAGCAGACTCTCAGTTCCTTCCCTCACATCTTTCTTTTCCATGGTTGCCATCAATGGCTGTCATGTGCATACTGAAGAGAGTCCATGCTTTCTAATCTAGCTTGCACGGCCTCCCACACTCACTTAGCTACCTGCTATCTGAAATCCTCTACTTGAGCCAAACTTGCCTTCCCACCTGCCCAGAACATGCTGCTTCTGACACTTTGCACAAAGAGCCTCAGCTGTAGTCCATCTGTTTGGATCTTATGTGGTATCACCCCAAACCTTTTCCTATGACAGCCCCAGTAAATAGCGGTTGTCTGCCACAGCCACACTGCTATCAATCACAATTAATTTGCTCTTAACATTATATAAAAGTACCACAATTTTCTTATCCAATTCTCGGTGGATGGACATTTGGGTTGCTTCCACATTTTAGCAATTACAAATTGTGCTGCTATGAACATAGGTGCACATATCTCACTGTGATATGATGTTTTTAGATCTTCTGGGAAAATACCCAGCAGGGGGATAGCTGGGTTGAAGGGACCTCTAAACCTAGTTTTCGGAGGAATCTCCAAACTGATTTCCACAGTGGTTTCACCAGTCTGCATTCCCACCAGCAGTGGAGAAGGGTTCCTATTTCTCCACAGCCTCGCCAGCATTTGTTATTGGTTGATTTCTTAATGCTAGCCATTCTTACTGGGGTAAGGTGGAATCTTAGTGTTGTTTTAATTTGCATTTCTCGAATGACTAATGATGTTGAACATTTTCTCATATATTTATTTGCCATTTGTATCTCCTTGTCTGAGAAATGTGTATTCATCTCAGCTGCCCATTTTTGGATTGGGTACTTTTATATAATGGAATATTACTCAGCTATAAAGAAAGATAAACTCGAGGCCTTTATATTTAAATGGTCACAACTAGAGACCATACTCATAAGTGAAATAAATCAAACATACATGTGCAAGCACCGCATTGTTTCACTAGTGTAAAACTTGAAAGAGTTAATTTAAACTCGGAGGTATGATAGACACTGTGAAATGATAGGAAACCAATGAAGAGTAAAGGGCTTCTGGGATGTGGGAAAAGAGAAGGGAAAGAAGGAGAAATTTTGTATGTATGTATATACAGGATAGTTAACATGGTTGTTCTTCTGTCTTCTATTTCTATGCTGAAAGAAACTGTCAATGAGTCTTTGGTTGACCAGTATTGCATGTTTATATCTGTTTTCACGAGAAGCCACTTTGAAGATATCAATATGTAATACAACCACCATTGTTAATTCCCTACCACTTTGTTTGTAACTCTGTGTTGTCTGTATTGTGCTTGTGATATGTTGTAAAATATTGTATGTCTGTTAATGTTTCCCTCCTTTTATCTTTAAAATAAAAAAAAATTTGCTCTTAACAGATATTAAACTATCACTTGTTTCCACTCTTGTATATTTTTCAACATACATTTTAAAACTTTGAATTGAATGCAGATAGCTTGAAAACTTGGACTCTTACAGCCATGTACCTTCTTCCTGAAGAAGTAAACATGAATGAGTATAACTGAGTGTTTCATCTTTGATTCTGAACACCATGGCCTTTTAAAAAAACATCACATCTTTGTCTAAGTCATCGGGATAGGCACAAACCAAATCTAACACACTCAGTTTTGTCTCTGTCATCAGAGTAATGACATTTAACCTGCCATTTCACTCTAAGGCCAACTTAATCCCTGATATGAGTATCTGAGAGGAGAAGGAAAAAACAATAGGCTCAAGATAGAGGAAGACAGAGGAAGAAAAAAAAAGGAGTGAAAATAGGAGGAGAAAAAAGTCTGAAGACTCTACTTCTTCCAAGTGTCACAACACAGGATGACTTGCAATTCTTCTCACACTTCAATTCTCATTTTAGAGAATCAGTCGAGAAGGTCACAACTCACATCAGTTATTCTCCAGGGAAAATTCCTCAGTTTCAAGGTAAAACAGCTAACAGCTTCACTTCTACAGTGAAACAAGTTCTGGTCCACTCTGTTGATCTATCTGAGTGGAATGAACTGCTATTTAACTTATATGCATCATGGTTGAATTTTTACCTATTAATTTTAGAAATGCTGCCTTCTTGGGTACCTTAGCTTTTGCTATCATTACATTACTCTGCCTTTAGCACGGAATTAAGAGTAATGCATACCTTTCAGCTGCAACACTATTGTCTAGTGAGGCAAATTATATCATTCTCACTACATCCATCAAATTCAAATGCTAAAAATAATTCCCTCCTGGTGGCATAAACAAACTAGTCTTTAATACATAGAATATCATAACAGATTGTCCTTGGCTGTTCACTATACTGTATGTTCTGACACTTGTTGGTGTATTTACAGTGTTTCTACTAAAAAAAGAATTGATCAAGGGAAAACAGCCAAGTTCAGAATGTTTTAAATCTACATTACATACTGTCAAAATAACTTTTAAATACATATGAAACCGAATATTTGCAATTCAAAATAAGACACATTGGGAAAAATAGAAAGGGCTTCCATTTCACATAAATCACATTAGAAAGAAGTTATTTGGATCATCCATACTTGAGCAAACTCAGAGAGAAATGTATGGCCAGGTGAAAGAAGGGTGTCCCACTTCCAGAAGGTGTCCTTAATATTGAAAAACAGTCTCTAGAAAGAGATAGATAGAGACTTGACTACTACAAGTTGAATAAGGAAAGGATAATTCAGGAAATGAGGAGAGCCTTCTGATTAGAGCATAGTCATCAAATAGGGGTACCCAAATCAGACAATTATTGGGTTTTTATTAAGCACCTACTATGTAAACTGTACTCTGTCTCACTCTGAGATACATAAAGGAGTCACAAGATTCGGTGCCTGTAATGAAGAAGTAAGCAGCTGGTGTAGGGTATGAGAGCAATGCAAAGCTGAAGTTGATGGACACGTACAAGGCAGTGTGGGATTAAATGCAATCATTGGGATGAGCCAGTGCAATAACAGAAATTCAGAGAAGAGAGATGTATTTAGACAATAGAAGTATTTATGTGGCTTTACAAAGGAATCACAGAGACTACGGGACTAGAGACGGGCATTCAGGAGTTAATATTTCTTGACTCGATGTTTAGATGAAGCAAGCAGATACCTTGAAGGGACTCTTCCAGAAACAGCATGGATACAGCATCTAAGAAACATAAGGAGCATGGAGAGACTGTCCATAAAGAAAAGCCTATGTATGGCGCAGAAGAAAAGTATTAGTGTTGATAAGTCAATTCGGGATGGACTTGAAGACAGGAATTTTAAAGGCAGCCTGACATTGAAGTTACAGCTACCAAGATGTGCTTGCCGTTTGGCTTGGGCCTTTGGTTGCGGAGTCAGCAAAGGTTATTATGAGTCAGTTCATTCAAACATTCTTTGAGATGTCCAATAAGTCACAGAATGAGAAAAAGCCAAAGAAGTTACAAACATATTGAAGATATAGGAAAAAAGAAAGTGAAAGTTCTGAAGAAACTACCTAAAATAGAATTGCCACCTACCATTTAGATCAGAAAACAGCAAAGACTAATCTGAACCACTTAACAGTTTACCCTGTCACTTGGGCACCACATTTATTCACCTATCGACTGTTCTGCATGGCTGTCATTTCAATCAGTTGATTCTTGTATCAATAAATTTGATAAAATTGTAGTTTTTAATATTTCATATCATATTATCTTGTAAAATTAATGAAAAATGTGCAAGTTTTGGTCATGCTGAACTTAAATAATTGAACTGGTATGTGGTCAAAAAAAGAAAAAAAATATTTCTGAGCTAGATGGCTGGACACAGGAAAAGCGGGAGAGATGTAGTAGCTCAGGGCTACCTAGCTGAGAGATGTCTCTATCACTTGAGCTCCAGCCGACCCCAGTCCCAGAAGTGGGCTCAGCTGAGGCGGCAGGGCCATTCAGCCAATCCCAGCCTACAGCAGGTGGCCCTGTTAGCAGCCCACAGTGCCACCAGAAACATACGTTCACTATGTTGTTGACATATTGTGGTTCTTTCTTATGCAGAAGGTGGTGTAAGTAGCTGATTGAATTTAATTAATAGCACTGCTGACCAAATGAGAGTTTCACAAGATACTCCTGTCATCTCATGATAGATTTCTTTTCAGAAAGCAGTTCAGGCAAGAAAAGAAAACCCAGCTAATATATTGGAATACATTAAAAAGAAAAGGTCACTATGTCATATCAAAATCAACATTCTATGTACTTATAAGGTACAGAGTTCCTGTACAAACCACAGACAGATATGACCCAGGCTGTCGAGTCATTTCCTTCATTCATTCTGCCTAAATCTGTCCATACTCCCTTTATTTCTTCATCATTCCTCATAGGAGGAAGAACAATGTTCCCAGGCAGCACGGTGTTCCTTTCTCAGAAGCTGCTTTCTCTTGCAACCATTTCAAGTTAGTCATATTTCCCACTCCTTCAGGACCATCCTGTCAGTGTACCACCTCTACAGTAAATGGATCTGCTAATGCAATGTGTGGGAGGATATGGTTGGTTATGTCATGTTGTATCATCCATTTTCCCTACAGTCACTTCCATCTGCGTGGAGCTTATTGGAGAATTGCCATCTGAAACCAAAAGTATGCATCTCTAAGAGAAGGATCACAGGTCCTGCGATGGATGAAGAAGTGGCTCCCCCATCTCCTCAGCTAAATCATTGGATAGACTAAATCTCAAGGTGTCCAGAGACGTGAACCAATCACACAATGGGAAGACTTGTTGGTGTTTTTATTGTACAAAGCTTGTTTGTTTCTATTTCCCTCTAGACTCTGAGAAAAATAAAACTGGCAGGAGAGTAGCAAGCAGAATGTGCCTGCATATGTGCTTGTAGGCTGGTAGCTACCAAAACCCTAAGAAACTCTCAAGACTCACGACTTTCTAGAACCACTGCAGATTCTTCATAGTGTTAAGACCTAGGTCTTTATACACAGTAAATCGCAGGCATGAGAATTTTTTTCTTTCTGATTTGTTTCTGCTTTCCCCCAAAGGCCTCCTGACATACAGAGATAGATGGTGTCCATTGTTAGGGATCAGGAAATCCACCCCCTGATGCCTAGACTCTGGGTGTCACATTTGTCAGCCCACTGCTTTTCTCTTGGTGAAACTTCTTATTATGGGGCCTGGCTTTCATGCTCCTAGGAAAGGGAACCAGTGATACAGGACGTGGGTTATCATTCTTCATCACTCAGGCAGGAGAAGGATGGATGAGAAGAGGAGGGGAAAGGGAGCCATCCATGACTGAGCCTTGATTAATTACCAGGCTTGACAGTGATGAGGAGTGTGGAAAATAGAGCAGAAAGATTGGGGGTGGGGAGAATGGAAGCAAAGGAAAAATAAAGAATAAAAGGCAACTTTATAATCTCTTCCTACACAGACAGTAACTATCTTAACTTAGAAAAATCCATTAATCACATCAGATGTCTTAGAGGCAGAATCTGAGAATTTGGAAACTATAAATAAATAAAGACAGCCCAAGATGTGTTTTCTGGAAGGCCCAGCACATGTAGGTGGCTTGGAGGTACAGGAAGACTGTCTCTGAAAACCAAGCCAGGCTCACGGTGAATCCACACATTTCATTTGTATCCTGTACCTGAGGGGAAAAGCAATTGTATCCAGCACAGAGACACCACGACCTCACAGGTCTGACTGCCTATTCCACCTGCTGAATGAAACCACATAACCTCTGGTTTCTTTGATAGGAGTCTTTTAGAGAATATTGTGGCCCTTGCGTTACTGTCTCCCACAGCATCAGCTTCCCACACAGAAATGGCCTCTAGCAACCTTCTGATGTGCTAGAAATTCCCAGAAGTAGATGATTCTTTAGGTCAGAGAATCTGGTTCCTGGGAAGCCACAATAAAAGAGTCAATATGTTCACTTGGAAGTTCCCAAAATAAATTATGTCAGCTTCATGATTTAGCCCCAGGCTAGGCAGTTCCTTCCTCTTTCTTGGAACAGAATGAGGGAAAAGATGGTTGTGGTTCTTTTGTAAGCCAAAGAAAGTAGAGGCATGTTGTCCTTTGAAATGATCTGAGCAATCACTGGAAAGACAACAAGGTGAGAGCAAGAATACTTCTGGGAAAATGCAATGGAAGTTCTGCTTGTCCTAGGATCCTACAAACCACCCTTAAAAAGGTGCTGTTTCTTCTACAGAAATACTGTTTGGGTAAATATAGCCTCTGAAAACTATGCTAATCACTTAACATGATCATATAACTATCACTGTGTGAGAACGTGAAACACGGAATACACTGGGCAAGGTGGTGCATGCTTGCAATCCCAGCACTCTGGGAGGCTGAGCCAGGAGAATCGCAAGTTCAAGCTCAATTTAGTGAGACTCTGTCTTAAAAAAGAAAAAAATTAAATTTTTTAAAAATGTGAAAGCCTAAAGATATATCTCAGTGCTGAGATTAATCCCCAGTACAAAAGAAAAGAAAGAAAAGAAAAGAAAAAGACACATACTACTTCTGATTTTAAAACTGTAAAAACTTATTCCTGTTAGTACACTTACAACATTCTCTCATGTGGACGGATCAGATCCTACTGCATTCTGAAAAATTACAGTCCAACAACTAATTGACATCATCCACAAATAATGATAATTTAACTTCTTCCTTTCCTATCTTTATTTCTTTTATTTTTTTATCTTGTCTAATTGCTCCAGCTAATGCTTCCAGAACTATATTGAATAAGAGTGGTGATAGTTGTTTCAGTCCTAATTTTAGAGTGAAAGCTTTCAGCTTTTGTCCATTTAGTATGATGTTGGCTGTTGGTTTGTTGTAGACGGCTTTTGTAAGATTGAGGTAGAGACCATCTATTCCAATTTTCTGTAGGGTTTTTCTCATGAATGGTTGTTGTTTATAAAATGCTTTTTCTGCATCTATTGAGATGATCATGTGATTTTTGTCTTTGGTTCTTTTAATACAGTGTATTTCATATACTGATCTGTATGTGTTGAACCATCCCTTAATCCCTGGGATGAATCCTGCTTGGTCCTAACCTTCTTGATGATTTGCTGCCTTCTGTTTGCCAGTATCTTATTAAGGATTTTTATATCCATGCTTATTAGGAAGATTGGTCTGTAGTTGTCTTTTTTGATTGTTTTCTTCTCTGATTTTGGAATCAGATAATACTTGCTTCGAAGAATGATTCTGGAAGTATTGCTTATGAAGCCACAATCCCCAGAGGTCAGTTGTGTTGTTGGAGTACTGTGCGAACTCCCCTCTCACTCAAGAAACGCATGTGAAGAAACTACCCATTCAGGCTCTGCTTTTCCAGCCTGTTATTTTTATCCAAAATCAATATGCTTTTCTTTTCTAATCTCTTCCACATGCTTTCACATACTTGTGATCAAACCGTATTTTCAAACAAGTTTTCTTTCCCCACCTACTAGCTACTTTGGCTACTAGAAAACTATATTTCATTTGATTAATGAATAATTCATGATGGTAACAGTGTTCAGAGCTCATAATAATTAATAAACATCACTAAAGGTTTGCAAAATAAAAAATGGACTCTGTTATAAGTTTACTTAAAGTGCTTAGAACTATGATTTATACTAAGATTAATACAATTGCAATATAATCTAAATGTAAATAAATTAGATTCTAAGATACACTCTGTCTTGTTCATATTTCTCCCCCTCTTTCTTTTAACCATAGCCTGTTTTCTGTGACACTCCTAATACAACAGTAAAGGTCGGAATAAATCTCTCTAGCCAATCTCTTGCCCATGCAATTTAAAATCAAAGTCAGATCCAGAGGTTAAAATCCATCTCTCTCTTCCCTGCAGTGTTTTCTTTAATTTATGCTCATTTAAATATCACCATTTTTATTTACAGGTTATAGCACAGATACATTACCTCCATTCTCCTCATAAGTTCAATTCTTTACATGTACTTTTTCTTAAATTATCCTCTTCAAAACTTCTCTGTGACAAAGCCACAAGTTAGATTTAGCTAATTCTATACCAGAAAGTTATGCAGGCCTTTTTACATTTTATTTCTCCAAGTACGCCAACTCCACACTTCCCAGTGACAATCTTTGTCCAGAGAAAGTGCTTGAGAAGAGTAGACAGACTCTTAAAGCTAGAAGATACTTTTGGGGACATCTGTGCAGTTCTTCTGAAAACTAGGGAAGTAAAGTAACTTATTGATCTTTTAGGATTGTTTCACTGCATTGGTTTAGAGGATGCATAGCATTGGTTTGGTAAATATTGTATAATATTGTGTAAGTATACTAGGAAAAATACTTAAATTATGTCCAAATACTGCCTTCCACTATACCACGTCATATATTTGACTTCCAGGTTGCATGTAGCCAGCTTGAAGAATGATTTTGGGAGTACTGCTTATGGAGCCACAATACCCAGGGGTTTGGCTCTTTGGTGAGACAATAATAAAGACTGATGACATGTTGAATTTTTACCCTGCGTAAAGCACCAAGCTAAGTGCTTTCATCCTAACGGGTGTCTCCAGAATAGGTACTATTATTATCCCTCGGACTATTATATTTCACTGATAAAGAACCACAGAGGCTCAGTAATCACAGCAAGTACATGGCAGGACCATGATCCCAACCCAGTTCTGTTAGACTGCAGCTCTCAAGTTTTACCCACTCTATTTTTAAGGTGGACAGTAACCAAGATCTGTAAGTACTGCCCTCTCTGGAGCCTCTTTTGGTTCTTCAGCTGCCAGAGCACCTTTCTTTGAAATTATTTTACAAATCAATTTTTTAATGTCAAGAGGGAAGGCAGCTTACCCACTGAAAGTGGAATACTATTTGTAGAATTACAACAGTAGGAAGATCAGAGGCCTTACATTTGGACATCATAACAGTCAAATACAAGTTCTACTAATTGGTCACGGTGCAATTTTTGGTAAACTTGACTTCTGTCAGTCCCAGAAGGATGTTCTTGGAGTGGATTGCTTCTTAGTTTCAAAGTCTTATGTCTATTTCTTCAAAATTAAAAGCTATCAGTAAATCATACCTATTGTTATTTTTGCCAAAGGGGACATTCTTGTCTTTGTCCCTCTCTGCCACGAGCCTACAATATTTGGATATTCTTTCTGAGTAGATCTCAAAGTGAGTATACGGTAATATACAAAGATATTAGACGGACAGAGCAGTTTATGACTCCTCTAAAATCAGGCAGACGTATGAAGTCAACTTGAACCACTGCCATCAAACGACTGCCTTTCTGAAGAACTGCCACTAGGCCTTCATTGGGTAAACTGCCTCTACTTATTGTGAAACTGATCTGTTTTTGCTCTGGCTGTGGGATTTACCTTTGTATTTTCATGTGCTCTTCCTGCTTCCAAAGTTTGTTTATTGTGTCTGGACCAGTTTCTAAAATTCTAGTATGCTGACTTCTCCATCGTTCAGGTGTCTCATGCGATGGGCACAGCAGTCTCTTTAGGACTCTAGTCCCACTGACACACAGGTCTTTGCTCAAAGCCTGCAGAGAGTATTTCCTGCCAGGGACCATTCTGTGACCTCTCTTGGCTCCTAACTGCTATACTTAAGGTATGAAGAGAGCCTGACTCACTGAAGATGGGAAGCTCCACGGGGCAGTCATGCATATGTAAGTCTGCTTCATACAAATGTGTGTTCGATTGTGTGCAATTTTTTTTTTTTTTTTTGGTTTTTCTCCGGTACCGGGAACCGAACTCACGACCTTGCGCTTGCCAGGCAGGCGCTTTTTGCCGCTGAGCTAAATCCCCAGCCCCTGTGTGCAATTTTTATAAGGGCAAGCCCTGATATCTTGAAGAATCCTGCTATAACACAGTTCCTTTGTAATGCCTATGTATATGGATTCTTGACAGTTTCTTAGTGGCTTAGTAATAGGTAAGACAAGAAGGAAGACATCTGTATAAATGATAAACCACTCAAAGTGATCTTTCCCATTCCAGGCATCTCCAAATTCAGAATTTCAACAACAAATTCAGAATTTCAGGGGACTATAGAATAATTTGCATTTACATGGGATTTTCTGAGTTGGTAACTGTGATGACTATGTCTTCTTTCAATCTACAACCTTGGAGAACCACTAAAATTTGGACATTCACCTCCAGTATCACTTCGCACTCGGAGGTAGCCAAATTCCATCAATGACTTTCCTAATAAATCCTTCATTCCAGAAAAAAGGCATCCACTAAATATGCACTACAAAATAACTAGATGTTAACCTTCTATATAAAGCAGAATCACTTTAAAATAAAAAACAAGTTTTACAATTATTATAAGTGAGTCTTGAACTTGAATTATTTTTTATTGAGTTACATATCAAGGTAGACATCAAGACTCCTTCAAGATTAAATGGACATAGATAAAGAAAAAAGGAAAAATACGTCAATGAAAGAAGAAAGAGCTGATGTTTTACTGACTGTGAAGAATAGAAAGATGACAGAGTAGAAAATTTTTCAACAAGGCTTATGGGCCTTGCCAACTTAATCTGAAGACATCTCTATGACAAGAGTACTTCCTCCCTCTTTTCTGATGTAGCCTGTGCTCCATGAGGGACTGCTGGCTATAGCCATCACAGAATGCTACAGGGAAATCTGAGCAAATGAGAAAATGAAACATTATTTCCCTTTAGAGGATTTTTCCAGGAATACCCAATAAAGCCCTACTCCAAAATGCAATGTGCTTCCTAGTCAGAACATACACCTGAGTATAATGTAAATTTCTGCTCCTGCCATAAATATTGTCTTCAGGGAAATCTTTCTCAAGGAAGAGAAAAATCACAGTATAATACATTTGGATAGACACAACAAACCTGTCTCTCTTCTGATGAATCGATAAATATGTTTTCATTTTACTGTGAATGGGTTCTATATGTGTATAGTTGTATAACTTCTTTTTTTATGCAAAAAATAATGTGGGATTATACTCACCGTGGTTTGACTCACAGTTTTGTCACTACAGGAAATTACATTCATAGACCTACACTGCATATATCTTGTTAGGAACGGACTTAGGAAAAAGTCTTTGCTGCAAAAGTAGAAGTTGCCTTGATTTTCAGATTATTGAACTTGGGCCCTGACTCCTGTCTTTCTTCCTCCTAACCTCTTTATTTTGCTACTCAAGAGCAATCACATGGACAAAGGCTGAAGGAGTACTTGGCAAAGTCAAATGGAATATCATGACCTCCTGTAGGTAATTCAAAAGTATGGTAGATTTAAGGGTGGCTAGCGCTCCATTTGCAGAGTTTCAATTTATTTGACTCAGCTGTGTTCATAATTTTGAGGGGGAAGAAATTGGTTTTGATAGATCCATTAACCACATGTACATAGGTATTTTGTGAAAAGGAAACCTTTCTATGAAAGTAAATTTCTTTCTTGTCTTTGGGATGCAATAATTGGCACTTGCAATGCAGAAGAAGAGAAGTGAATCTGGGCTTGTATTTTCGAAATCTCCATCCTTGCGTGGTTGGCCAGCTCTGAGCTGCACTGGCTTTGGTGGAGGAGTGTGGTGGAGGATACCTGCTCTTGTCATGGCAGCTAGGAAGCAGAGAGAGACGGGAGGAACTGGGATGTGTGCTCATCCAGGTCGTTCTCTCAGTGATTCACCTGTCCAGACGCGAGCCCACTCCATGTGGCATATTCAGCTATGGATTCATCAGTGTTATCCACTGATGAGTATAGGGTTCTCATGATCCAATCGCACTGTGAAAGGTTCACCTCTGATCACATGAGTCTCTGGGGACATTCCAGATCTAAACCAAATCAGAAGACTGTTCTCTAGAAAGATGCCTACTATAAATTTCATCTTCTATATATATTTGAAGGAAAAGAAGCCTGCATTTACATTTTAAAGGCCTAGCAGCAATATATATTTGTCTCAAAAAGCTCTATTTTTTTCCCTGTATTTCTACTTAAGAAATTTAAGATATCTTAAATGAGAAATTTACAAATATCTCTTAATGCCTGGCCTTCTATTTAGAGAGACTCTGCACTATCAATTTTATAAAATATATTTATTTTGAAATGATTAGAAAAAGCACAGAATTTAACCAACTCATGCCTTTTTTGTATTGCATACCACTCTTCTTCACAGTGACAATGTATGTTATACGGATTTTCTTTGCAATGATGAATGAAGAAAAGAGGGAGACTTGTATATTTACCTGGGTAAAAAGGCTACTTCTTAATAGATATACCTTGTACAATGGAAACAAAAGTATCAATATCCCACAAGACAGCTGGTAATTACAATGTGAATCATTGTCCATGTGCTCAGCAAATATTTCCGCTTTCCTGCTTTAAGCAAATCATTGTGCTAAAGGAACTGGGGAGTGGTACATATGTGTGGCTCAGCTCCTCAAGAGCAAAAATAACAGCAACACCATCTTAGATAATTTTCAGTCTCCTACCAAAAGTCAACAATGGAACATTTCTGGAGGATTTATTGTAATAATAAGCCACCTGTAAAAGCCTAATGTGATCCTCAAGAAAAATATGTGATTTGCCCCATGTCTGTATATTCCTTAAATCAGAATGAATAATCCCTGAAGACTTCATTACACAGGGGAAGGCAATATGACATTTACTTAGAGTCTGAGGAATACCCTCATAGATATATTGTGAGAATTAAGTAGCATAATCGATCTGAACCATTTTGCCCAGTTCCAGGAAATACAAGTTAGCTCTTCTTAACAAAAATAACCATACAGTATCCTCCCACTTATGAAAACTGCTAAGTGGTTTTGGAAATTGAACAACCTGCTTTGAAAAGGTGCTCCAACTCTGTTCATGGTACACTGGTTTGGAATTGTTCAAGAAGAAATCATTTACATGCTTGAGAACTGCAAGCATTACACTTTGGTACCCTGGCTGGCATCCTCGACTTCATAATGGTTCTAGGTGAATGAAGCCCATGCCCTTAGTACAGTTCTAAAGGAGAAAAGTGGTGAGAGGGAATCTGCCCATACATTTATCTCTGTTCATTTATGTCCATTCAACATATAGATGAAATGCTCAAAGCTATTAGGAACAGAGAAAAATGCCAGAATTGATGGCGCAACAAATTCTGTGCTTACCCTGAATTCACGCTTTGATATCAGTGTTGTTCCTGATTATCTTCTTGTTAATGGCTTTAAACATTTGGTCTGTATCTTTTGGCAGTTAAAATACAGCAAAATCCACATCATGGATTCCCCATACTGTCATGAGGAGAAGAATCTGCAATGCCAATAGAGATGGCTGGGGAACGTAGTAGGTTTGGTTGACCTTTCCCTTCTTCCCTTGGGAGGTGACCATTAGAGAAATTTGGTGCTCTCCTATCACAGAAAGGCAATTACACAAATAAGGAAGAAGTTTTGTGTTTTCTTTTAAAGTGCAGAGTATGGAAGAGCCAATTTCTTCCCCTATTCTCTTCCTAATGTAAATACTAAAAGCAGGAAAGATCACAGTTGGGGTCTTCAGAAATGTCTCATCCAACAGGCCTTTGTCTTTTCAAAGGAGATCACTGGAGACATCAATAGGTGCTACATGAAAACCAAGTTTCCCTGAAAAAATAACATGTAGAAAAATAGCATATAAGCCATGTTAAATATGTCCAATACATACCTGCATATTAAAATGTCTGAGAAGTCTGACAGTAAAGCAAATTTCAAAATGTGTTTTCCACCCTGCATTTACCAAATACATTTAAGTAAGAAACCATTTTTTTTCAGGTAACACCTTTGGTATACTGGTAGAATTGTTTAATGGGCATCCCATTAATTTCATGCTGACCTACTGCAAGGGAATGCAATAAAACAGCCAGCATTTATAGGTTGTTAGAATGTGCCAACCAAATACTGTTCTGTGTATAGCAATACCATTTTCCATCCAGAAACCCTAAAAGGTACGTACTATTTATACTCCCGCTGAGAGGACAGGACAGACAATGGTAATGGCGGGGTCCATGGCAGCCTGGGTAGGCAGCCCCCAGGTGGTGCAGAATCAGTACACGGATAGAAAACTTAGAGAAATACCACAAAATTCTTTTTGCAAAATCCTAGAGGGAGATGAAAATGTTTTATCTAGACTATACCTGTTTTTTTTTTTCCTTTTTGTTTTTTACATCTAGAAAACAGTGAAGCTTTAAGGAAAATGTGTTGTTTGTTTTTGTTTATTTGTTTCTATGAAACAATGAAATCCCAAGCATGACATGTTCTTTTCAGAGTCACCCTCAGGCAGTCATTCCTACCCCACATGTATCTGGCTCTGGCCATTAGCAAGACCTTGTGATTTAGATCTTCTTTATAGTCCTCTGGAGAACCCAGATTACACTGTGTAGAAAATGCTTCTTAAATGAATGCTTATGAAGACTTTGGGATCTATAGTTCTACTTTATTTTGAGAAATCTTTGTGCATCCAATAAAGGCACTACTAGCAGAGCACCAGTTTTCATAAAATGAGATATAACACACGTTTGGTAAGTGCCACTGTCTGAGATGTATAATGGAAAATGAAAGCTATTTTTTATCTCTGGCAAATGTTATCTTGGAATTTTTCTGCTTTTAATTTTTTTTCACAGATAAGCAGAAATCACCTTCCCCTGCTGTTTCCGTTCCTTGTCTCTTTTTTTCTTTCATTACAAAATTAAAAATTATTGGCCATTAGCCAAGTCACTGTAGACTTCGTATCTTATTTGGGCCAACTGTATCACACAGCCTGACAAAAGAGTTCCATCAGTGAACCCATATTTGAGATACTGTCTTCATCAATCTCCTGACATAATTATAGGCTCTGCTTGTGTTTACATCTGAAGCCTGAAACAGGATTTGTGCATGGAGGTTGGTTCTGAAAGTTTCTGATAATTAGAAGCCCACATCTGTCACTATTACAGACAGCTAACTTCTGTAGAAATACTATAGGCAGTCAGATAGTGCTGGGTGCTCGAGAGAGTCAGTGCAAAGTAAAACTCATTACAAATGTAGCTGGAGGTGCACCTGTTAGAGGCCAGGCCTTAGGATGAGGATGGAATGACCAGGCCTAAAATAACTGGTAACACCTGGACTAATGAAGTCTAGCTAGACATCAGTCGCTTCACTGGGCGACCCAGGCTCTCGGACTCATCCCTCCCTGAAAAGTTCTTTGTTCTTTTCATGTACACTTGCTATGTGGTTTGCTTCACCATTGGATCAATATTACCTAAATGGGTATATTTATAATCTTATTGGTTGATCATAGCTTTCACCCACATTGTAGCCACATGGTTGTGCTCTATAAAACTTCCCCTGAAAACCCTCTTGGCAACCAACTCAGGACCCCTCCTGCATGCTAGGAGCTGTATCTCTCACCCTTAATAAATACATCCTACTCTTAACCTCCTTCATTGCTTAGAATTCATTCTTTGATTTTGGGGAACATGAACTTGGCATATCAGACATCAAGCAGATTGGGAGTTATAATGTTTCCCCTATATCATTTGGAGGTCCTGTATAATTTCCTATGTTATCATGATTTCTCAGCACCTCTGACTATCTTGATGTTAGTTTGAATTTACAGAGAGATAGTCTTTCTAGTTCTCTTGCCTCAATTTTTTTCTGTTACTCTAACTTTAGACCCATTGTTGATAATACTTCAAAACCATTTAATGGTTCTAGATCTATCTATAGACAGATGAACCTGATTAGACTACAGAAATCAACCTATGGGCCTAAAGCTTTATAAGCTGGCTGTCACAGAGCCTCAAGCAGTAAATAAAAACAAGTTAGTAAATGGGCAGCCACCACAGGGAGTGAGTCACGTGTGGTGGTGAGAAGCGCAATCATAAGAGTACAATGGAGGGAAGGAGACACCACTGCTGTGATTGTTGATTAGTGTTGGTCTAACTCAGAACTTCGCTGTAATCTTGGATACCAAGCTTATTAATTAAACATTAAATATTATTTAATGAGCATAGAATCACCATTTTACCATGCACATGTTTACTGAACATCTGTGGGATGTGTAGCATTTCCCTCATTGCTCTGGGGTTTATGTAGGATTTGGTCTTATAAAATCATGTAACATTTTAATGAAGACACATTGGAAAATTGGAACATAAGCCCAGACATGAAACACAGAGCAAATAACCTATGTTGGGGTCAAAGCAAGGATGAAATAGAAATAAATGTTTGGGTCAACCTGGCAAATTGTAGCACAAATCTTACTCTAATTTACGAACAACTGAAGTAAAGGAGAGAGGAGCTATTATAAGTTTTTGCTAGTAAGTTCAATTATTTCACCCTGAATGAATAAAACAATGTAAGAGTAGAATTAATGGTACGAAAAAGAAAAGTATATCAAGAGCAAAACAATAAATAATTGCATCTTGGAAACATGCTTAAAAAGCTTGAAAGGGTAAAATTCAAATTCAGATAGGTTGGGCAATATCTACTTTGATTATGTGGCAATAGTTTTAATTTACCATGTCCTAGAATTTTCCTTATGCTTGTATTTGTAGTGAGTCTGTTTTACAAAGTCATTTCCCATATTAAAATTTATTAAATCATTGATACTGTATTTCAAAGGCAAGTATGTTATTTGATAAGACTCAAGACTTTTGCAGTAGACTTTAGGGGGTGTCTTTTGTACGATGTAGTATTTCTCTTCATTATACTAAACTTAAATATTATAGATCAGATAATTTCTTGTATAATATGTCCTTTTTTTTGGTACCAGGAGTTTTTTTCAAACTCAGGGCCTCTTGCTTGCCAGGCAGGTGCTGGCGTTATGCACGGAGCTATATCCCCTGCCATGTATAATATGTCTTGATCCTATGAGAATACAGGCTACATGACAGTAGAGACTATATATGTGCAAGCTGTGTCTTAGCATTTAGAATACGACATTTATCAATTGTGGGCACTGAGTATCAATAAGAGAATAAAATAAAAGAACACTACATAAATCATTTTATCAGTGTCATAATTATTCTATTATATAAACTACACCATGCAGTCCAGGCTGTAGGGCAAGGGATTTGGAGAGAAAAAGGATGCAGCTGTTAGTTAAAAATGCAAAAACATGGGACCTTTCTATTTTATCTGGTAAAATATCATTCTTCATCTGTTTGTAGTACCCATAAGACAACTGAAAAATATACTCTCGAAAACCTGATACTTCCCTTTAAGAAAATGCTTAAATATTTCCCATTTATACTTGTGTTTGTATAGCTGAGGAAAAATTGGACACTGAGTGTATTTATTTCTTCCTAGAGACTATAATTTCACATTTCAATTAAAATGAAGTGAGCAGCACATTTATTGCCATAAAGCAGGTTGTAGGTACCAGCTATAGGACTTCTTTCATTGCTATGGTAACTGGACTACATTGTCACGGCTACCTTGGCGCTACATGTAATTGCGAGTGTGTGAGCTAAACTGAGAGTGCACATTCAATACCCCATAAACTACAAGCCACATGTTGAGCCTGAAAGAAAACTTAGAGAAAGAGAGGTAATTACTATTTTTATAATTGTGGTCTGGGGCAGACAGAAGCTACATTAGCAAACTATAAGTTTTGCTAGAATGGAAGGCAGGCAAACCTGGATTGTATTATCTGGACTAAATCCCTCACACAATTAAGAAGGATAAGCCTTTAATGGCCAGGGGCACTGACTGAATAGCAACCAGAATATTATGCCACAGTAGCTGTGGCTGAATGCTTGGGGAAAAAAACCCACCAGCCTTCTGAGGAAAATTGCCCATGTAGGAGTTTGGGATAAAGTCTCCTGACCTGGGGGGTTGAAGGAACAGATTATGCATGTTTGACACCCTCTGGCTATACTCTCCACCACTGTCAAGTTCCAGGTCTTTGCAGCAATGGAATAAAAATGTGCCCTCAAAACACCAAACTCAGGTGGGATTAAGTGAGTAGCACACACAAATAGAATCATATGAACTCAATTTTCCACCAAGTCTCACCCTTCATCCCAAGACTTTCCCATAAGTGGTTGTCAAAACTCTGTATCCCCAAGAAGCCCTTGAGAGGCCTTGTTAAAATGCACATACGTTCTAACTCAGTAGGTTTGAGGTAGAGCCTGGGGGTCTGTTGAGCATAATTTGAGACACTGCCTGACACTACTCTCTGAAGATATGTCTTATTTTTTAAAATGATATTAATCTTTCTCCAAGTAGATCAACAACACCAGCAGATTAACACATCTGTAAGTTAAGACCAAAACAGGAGAGGACAGTGAAAAGCTCCCACCAAGATGGGAATATTGGTTGAGTTTTCCATCCTTAGCCATGGGAAAGACAAGAGGGTGTTTGTCTCTTTGTTCATCATGTCTTATGTAGAAGCTTAAAGTCTGAGAAACCTCTCTGCAAATAAGAATGGAAAGAAAAGAGAAATAGGTTGTTTAGGAATAAAGAATAAAAACAATTGAGTGACAAAAGGAAAAAATAAAGCTCCCAGACAGAGTTTAATAAATTCTTACCTTCAACCTCACTTTGGAAAGAGATGCTAAGAGAAAGCCTTCCTTCTGATAGAAAATAAGCAGGAAGCAGCCTAAAACTTTGAGAGTGAAGAGTCTTTCATGGAGGAAAATGCTGAATGGTAGAAAAATCACTGAAGCAGTTTGAGTCTGGGCAGAGATTAATGATTTAGCAGGAAGCTGCTGATTAAATGACATTCACATCTCAAAATAAAGTCATTGTATCTCTTGGATTTGAGTGTCTGGAATGTACTGAAATCAGAACATGCATGTTCTGGAGATATATCTAAACAAAACACTTGAACACAGTCATACATATAAATGATCAGGCTGTCTTAACCTTTTTTTTTCTTGTATTTTTAACATATTCCAAGGAAAGATTTTGACAAAATCTACTCAAGTTTCATCTATTCAAATTTACTCCCATCTGAGCTATGGAGAAAAATCACTGGTATGTTTCATATAATAGCACTAAATTAGTGGCAAAAGCTACAATTCAGAGGCCAGACAATGGTTATATGAATGTAATTGTTGTTTTTCTATTTTTAAAAACAATATCTATCCCATGCCGCCTCCGAAAGTGTATGGCGTTATCAGTAGCAGAGTGAATATAACTGAATTCCAACTCTCATAATAGCAGGCTAATAAAAATGGCATTTAAAATTATCTCCTTTTTAAAAAATTCATGAAGATATTTAAGCTTTACAAAATGTGCTCCATCTGTAACCATAGGTGGTCACTGTGTAATCTTTAATTCAATGTTACGTATTGGAAAAGAGCAAAGTGTAGTTTCTGGGCCAGTAGAACCCACCCATAAAGCCTAGGAACTTGTTAGAAATGCAGATAATGTTGCCCTGCCCTAGATCAGTAGAGGCAAATCTTTTAGAGACCCAAACTCCAACCCAAGACCCACTTATTTATCACAAAGTGCCAACACTGCAATTAAATCTAAAAATTGAGGATGCAGTTTAGAAAAAAAAAAAAAAAACAACTGGCACATTACCATTGCTTATCTTAAAAGAAAAACAAGTACACACATGTCATAGGTTCACCACCACTGCTAGACCTACTGTGTCAGGACCCTGGATAGGGCTCGGTCATCCTCAGTGGATGGCACCCACATAGGGATGCTGATGTATCCCAGGTTGAGGACTGACTCAACTCCTACCTCATTATCCCTGTTCACAATTAGTGGCCTTGCTGACAGCAACAAAGGGCCGTGTTTTAGTCACCCAATTTCTGGAAATGATGGATTATTCTTGAAATCAACTAGAGATACTTTTTGTAAAATCTCAGATTATTATTCTTTATTGTATTTATTATGATTGTGCTGTATATATCACTCAACTCAATTTATATCTGCTTTGAAAATAAAGAATAACAATGATAAATAAATCAATTTTCCCCACACTTGGAAGCAAACAGCTCTCATTTTTGTTGCTAAAATTTAGCGATTAAAGATCCAAGAGTCTCTTTCCAGAAATTCACCACTCGTCTAATGCCCCAAGTTCACTTTTCAAATGCAAATATATCCACGGAAAAGACACCTCAGATAATGTCTTTTCCCCAGCGAAACAATTTGCTCATAGATTAGGTTGAAATAATCCCTCAGAAACCCTAGATTGCAGCATAGGGTACTTGGGCTCTTTTAGAAGATACATATTTTTTCACATTCATTAAAATTAATTTGTGCATTTTATGACAAAAACTTATCAAAGCATTTTAGCTGTGAAACTAACTAAATAAATATCTCCAGCATTCCCCACATTTAAAGAGATTATTTATTTTCTCCGAGGGCTGATAAAAGTTCTGATGGCACATTTTCTAATTTTAAAACCATTTTCATTTCACACTTCTGAGAAACTTGAAGTCAGGAGTGAGCGGGTGGGTCTGTTTGAAGTGTGATTCACACTTTATGCTCTCTTCCCCCAACAGCTCATGCATATTTATAATGCCAACCAGACTTCAGGTTTTAAACATGCTGAAGGAAGGGACTATTTTAGAGGAGAATAAATAAGTGTGCTATAGCTTTGCAGCACTTTCTGTCCAAAATATCCACCCTGTTTACAAATGTTAACTCATAATTTCCAAAGATAAAAGGATAGATAAGTCATTCTAACCTTCATCTTATCATACAAATTTTATTTAATGGTATTTTTTCCTCTAGAATTGTTTCAACAATAACTTTCTTTTTTTCAGGTAATAGTCCCAGTTTCATTTAATGGCTCCGTTGTCAGCCAGTCCATCTCTCTGTCTGCCAGGAATCTTCACTACAAGGATCCTGGGATAAAGCCATGGATAACCCAAAGGCAACAGAGAACTCCTTTATTTTTGTGCACCAAGCATCACATAAGTGAGAGTATCTACGGAAAGGGCCACAGTTGATAAATGGTGGAATAACAAAGAAGTGACCTAACTCTTTCTGAATAGATTTTTTAAAATGCACTTATACATACACATGTAGGTGAAGTCAGTGACCTTTAAACTGAACATCAAAGGATGCGATAGTTCACTAGCTAGTGGGACAGAATCAGCAGTTCAGCAGAAAGAAGTAGCCTGAACAGGATCAGAGAACTGGACCAGCAGAGGATGGCCAAGAAACAGCAAGTTAGCCAGCCTGGCTGGAGTGCTGGTTTCACATGGCAGAAGAGTGTGATTCAATTTGAAATATTCATATTGAAATAATAGGCAAGGGACAAAGTGGAAAGAACCTGTTAGCAGCATACAGAGAAGTTTAAGTCTTAGCTTGTAGGCAGGGCTTACCTATTCAACACTATGGGTGAGAGAATTCCTACAGGAAAAAGAGGAAGTGAGGGCTTCATGCAGAGGCGTTCTGATTCAATTATACAAAACATTACAAAAGCTCAACAAGTCATCATCTCAGGTTCAAGTTCAGTGACTGTTGAGATCTCTAATCCCAAATGATGGAGGAAAAAATTATAACTTATTTGTTTCAAATTTTCATTTAAGGAGATGGAAGATAGATTCTAGGTGAGTGAGCTAAAAGACAAAATGGTCAGTTAAACGCTACTGTTAATAGCCCAGTTTCTGTTCATAGGTTGATCCATTCATTCACTCATTTATATTATTCAATATTTAAAATGTTCAAAGCCCTCAGATAAGCACAGAATCAGGTACTGTCATTGCTGTCATGGCAAGTCTGCCTAGTTGTTATCGGTTTAATAGTTTGTGTGTCTTTCTTTAGTTGTGAACTCCTTACATGGAGCAGTAACACCTATTTTAAACCCAATCATGTGCTTGCCTGAAGCGCTGCTTCTACAGTGCCACGCATGCTCTGTCTGTGCCACAGATGTGGGTTGATGACATTCATTTTCACGACTACAACACTGTTTTGTAACTTAGCCAGGAAACAGAGAAGCACTGTGATTTAAACAACACACTATCCCACTTGCTCACTGCCAGCAACACGGTCCAGAAGCCAAAACTCTGAGCTTGGGAATCATGACTGGGAAAATTCTGGGACTCAGTGATAAGCAGCAGAGACTCTACCCCCACTGGAAGGAGCTAACGCATTTCAAATATGCATGTGGTGCAATATCATGTAGCCTTCTCATTATCCCTCCTGTAGACACGATTCATTTTCTTAATGAGAAAATGCACATTTACCACCTGCTTAAAGAAAGATATTTAATTTATTTATTATAAAGATGAACTCTATAGAGTTTACTACTTATATTTATACTCGATAAATGTAAAGCACACACAATGGATCTTTACAAGTTGATCGATTTTCCTCCAAAAACAATCAGTGATAACCCAAATCTTCTAACATCTAATGAGGAACAGCTGCAAGCAAATTCTCAGTTTTGTGTTCCTTGTCCTACATTGACCTTGTTTCCAGTTCATAGTGTCATTTGTCTTCTTTATTTTGGTTCTTTTTAAAAAAAAATGTATTCTCAATTATTTTTCTTATGCATATATTTTAAACTCGATTTATCTTGCTTTTCCTATTCCATATTTGGGAACTGTTCATCTTCTTCTCTCCAAATCCTGGCAATTTAGATTAACAACTTGTATCTTCTTTATCTTTCTCCCTTACGATCCTGTTTCCTCACTTCCTAATACATGGCTGGAATTCTTCTCCGTCATCCAGTTTAGATCAAGACAGACCAAGTCTGATTTTCTAAATGACTGCATAATAGTCCCTATTAAGGTTTAACTATAATTTATTTTAATAGTTCCATTTTTATTTGTGAACATTTACTTAATATTTCTTCCTTTTTTAATCACCAAAAATGATGCAATAAAATTCTTGTGTATATGTATTCGGATACTGATATTTTTATTTTGATGAAATAGATTCTCATAACTAAGATTTCTAAGTATATACAAATGTGTGCATGTGTGTATGTTTGTATTTATTTACATTTCAATAGAAATTTCCATTAAATTAATCTTTTTTTAAAAAAGCTATAATAACTTTTTTCTGCATCTTAAACATCAATAAAAGCTAGCACACTTACAAGTTTGTATCAATGTAGTGAATATATAAAACACTGTTACTTAATTTTGCAATTCTCTGACCACTGAAGGGACTGGACATCTTTTCATAGGTTTACAAACTTTTCCTTCATGCATACTTTATTTATAGTGATCATTCAGTTTAGACAGTTTGTTTTCTTTAGTTACTACAAGTTTTATGTATAGTCTAGACATAATCCACCATCTGTCCAGGACAATGATGTCCCTCTGACCATAACAAAATAACGCAAATGTTAAGGTTAAAATGTTAAGGTTGAGGGGCTGGGGATTTAGCTCAGCGGCAAATGCGCCTGCCTGGCAAGCTCAAGGTTGTGAGTTCGGTTCCTGATACCGGAGGAAAAAAAAAAAATGTTAAGGTTGAAAAAGTAAGAAATCAAAAATAATTACAAAATATGAGGGGTTAACCAGTCTCCTTGCAACTGAGGTGAGTGGACCCAGCTATGGTTAAAGAAATGGTAATGGAAGTCACAGGGAGAGTGTCTAAATCACTTTCCTGCAAGAAGCCTCTAGGTCTCTTATTTTAAATAATACAACCTTGGCCAGTGCGTACTTTTTTGTTTCACCACCCTATTTTTCCCTGTGCCTAGCACTTAGATCTCATCCTAAAGGCAGAATAGCCTTTTGGTGAACATGGAATAACAAAGGTAAAGACACAGGTCCATAGTAAGGAGCACTAAATGGAGAGATGCAATGAGCACACCTTGCATTTCCTGCATGGAGTTGCTATATGAGGTCTGGACTCTTTAAGCTCTGACTTCTTGTTACCTGAAAATAACTGGCACAGTTTGTTTAAGGCACAGTTATATGGGTTTTCAGTTATAATTGTTTTCATCCTTATGAGCACATTTCATTTTTTTCAACGTTTTCCAAGAAAATCAATCACGTATTGAATTTGCTAATGGTACTATAAAAGATACCATTATAGTCTTATAATGGTATAAAACCATTATAATGGTATCAATATAATGGTATAATGGTATGTTATAATGATACGCAATTGTAATGGTATAAAACCATTACAATTTATAGTTTATAGTTTTTTCTAGAAGTTTTCCTAAAGTTTTCAGAGTTGACTTTTTCTTTCTTTTTTGTTGTAAGTCTCTGGTATTCCTGTTTTGGTTAGTCATATGTCAACAAATCAGTAGGAGGTGTAGCGAGTCCAAATTTTCTTCTAATTTTTTTTTCTACTTTTAAGTCTTGAATTCTTTTGGAATTTACTTTTGTATGTGAAGTAAAATAGACCTCAGCATTTTTTTCTTCTATATGAATGGCTGATTGTTCTTCTACCATTTGTCAAATGAATGCTTGCCATTACTCCACTAATTTACGGTGATAATTTTGTAAATTATTAAGTTTCTACATATGCTGGAGACACATCCTGAACTACTGTTTTTATTCTCTTCTTTTAATCTATTTATGCCTTTCTATATTAGGCTCATATGTTACTTTTTATTACAATGATTTTATGTTAGTATTGTAAAGTAGTTTCCCTCCCCAAAATCTTCTTGTATCTATCTTGGCTATTCTTCAGACACTTATTCTTTCATATAAACTTTAAAAATTATGCTGGCAAGTTAAAGACAGTAGTGGAGATTTTACTGAGCAGAGAATCACTTTGATATTATATCATCTCACCCAAGATGATATACTTTCATTTGGTAAGATATTGTTTATTTTTATAGTTTAAAAATGCACAGCTTATTATTGAATATATCTCTAGGCATTTAGATTTATGTTACCTATTGTGATTTTCATACATCTGATTATCCCTGCCAAGGGAAATTAGTACTATTCTTACTGTACCTCTCCTTCCCTCCCTGTGTCCCACCCTCCTGTTTGTCCTTCTTTCCTCCCTTCCTTTCTTCCATTCTTCTTTCCCTTTTTCCATCTTTTCTTCTGGAGATGTTCAGTATTGTTAAAGGTAAATGCAGTAGGACAAAAAGACGAAAATACCAAAATAAATATTTATGTCTTTTCACTGATCACTTGAGAAGAATTTTTCCCTCTATTTTTGGCAGATAAGAAAATGAAAGTACAAAGTAGGGGATCTACTAAATATTTTAGTCAGGATGCAAAGTCAAGGCTGCATGCCTCCAGAACTGTTACCTTTCTCCTAGTGAAATTATTGTTTTTTTACGGTATTTCCCCCCCCCAAATATGTCTTCCTTTAATAGTTGCTTCCCACATAGTGCAATTAAGAATAACTGAAGGCTAAAAGTGAGAAAATAGTTTAGAATATGTGCCCATCATGAAGAGATATCCTTCTTGTGTTTTTTTAAATCACATCTAGAATGCATCCTTGCCTTTCCAGGATTGTACCAGGTAAAGTTAATTGTTTCTGTTTGATTGTAAACGTTCTGAGACACCACAATTGCTTTATTTTTCTTCTATACACAGTAGAGCCCAATGAGATTTACTCCAATTGAGATTATTTTCCCAACTAGACATAAAATAAAACCAAATAAAAATTTTAAAAAAGAACCTCCTTTCGAGAAAAAAGAAACTTGGAACTCAGACATGGAGCCTGTTTCTTCTCCTGGCTACAACTTTGTTTCCACACACTTTCAACAACAATGGTCAAAGAAGGAAAGTAGAAGAGTAGACTATAATTCTGACACCCAAACACCCATCCACTTGTATCTTCAGGCTTGTGTTTAAAAATGGTGCCTACATGTAAGGTAGATTGTCATTTGGAACCTATGTGCCTGTTTTCCTATGGACAGTTCGTGCATGGTATTAAAATTACTGGGTGAAGAGCAGTGAGGGAATTATGGGCCAGGGATCACATTTCTATGTGACCTGTCTCAAGTGAAAGGACATAGACAGAGACTCCAATTAGAGGTGACAAAGAAACCAGAAAGATTTCTGAGCATTCACATTCATTTAAGCTCCTTAATGCAAGTACTGCTATAACACCTCCACATGTTTCTATCCTAAGTCCAATTCTCCGCATTCTAAGAAGGGAGTGAATTTGGGGTGCACCACTTTAAGAAAGAGTAAAGAGCAAATACACACTGTCCTTTTCTCTCTTCCTGCCCGTTCTTCACTGGAGAACAAAATACACAACTTGTATAAAGGTTTAATTAAGATCAGAATTAAAACATGGATCCTGTTTTTGTGCCTGGGGGAAGTCAGTGCATGTGTTTTTGAAGTGTAAGTTCAAGGGCAGAGTGAAATTTGGAGAGTAGGGTTTTCCTACTAATTGGGCCCTAAGTGAGGAGACAGAGCATTTAATGGGTTATTTGTATTCTCCACCTCCTCGGAAAAAAGTATTTTAAAAGAGAAATAATCCTAACCCTGAAATGCTATTTTGAAACTCTAAGGGAAGCCTTGAAGGAAATCATACCGATCTCCTACTTACCTCTAATCTCAGTGACTTTGTGTAGCCATCCACATAACCTAAGTGGAACAGTGGTCGTTGCTTTCCAAGGACAGGTTTTGATTGTCTTTATTTCAGTGAAGTTTCAAAAAGCAGAATATTGTACAAAGTTCGGTGTGAGTAAAAGGAAATTCCTTCAAAACATATCATGTGGCCACCATCACAGTCACATTCAAATTATTTGAAAATAGCATAAGACTTGAAGACTGATTCACACAGGCGGAGTTAATTTTCAAAGTACATCCTAAAATGTTATGATCTAGTGCTGAACTGGTAATTTCCTCATCAAATACTCAGTATCTCACAGCATTTGAGAGGCTATACCACCGCCACAAACAGCCATAAACATTTTATCATGCAGGCTCTTGAAGTTGACTCAGAGGATTTTGAAGGAAGTTCACATTTTCTGAGATCCTATTGTATGTTAAGCATTTTACAAAGATAGCTTTCTGTAATCTTCACAGAAAACCTGAGTGTCAAGACTAGTGTGCTAGATCTACCAATGGAACAAGCAAGCCCAAATGGGTGTATTCTACTAAATATAGCATCTTCGTGATCTAATTCCTTGCCGAGGTATCTCTTAATTCAATCGAGTTGATAATTAAGATTAACTGAGACATTAACCCTTGGATCTCAGCACTATAGAAAAGGGGGAATCCTCTTAATATTTGGATAAATGTCAATTTTCACTCCTTTGGATTTTAAAAAAATACCTTAAAAACAAATAAACATGTTCAATACATACAGGATGAGATGAAATGCACTTTGATTTCTCTGTTATCATAATCAAACAGCAAGGTCATTGTTTATGGTGTGTGACTCACAATTGGATCTTTGGAAAAGGTGCCCATTCTAATCAGTGTAACAATGTGAGTGAAGAGAAAAGAGGAAGTGATCAAGATGTCAAGATAGATGTCAGTGATTAAATTGGATTTGACCCTCGAAGTGAAAATGAGCCAATTGCTGACAGAGCATTTATACTTCCTCCTAACTGCTCCTGAATTCTAGGAAATTTCTCCTGTCTGCATTACTTGGAAGAAGTTTTGAGATCAATTCGGTGCAGCACCACATCTCTTCCATTGTTTGTAGAGATGCACAATTTAGGAGGAAATATTTGCAATTAATATTTGACAAAATATAGGCAAAGAAAGAACTAGACCAGTATTGGAGTGAAAGGTAACTGCACAAGGATCTGTAGAAGGGCATGCATTTTTAATATGCAGCACAGAAAACATTTTCTCCTCAATCCCCAGTTGCATTGCAATGGCTATTTGTAAATCATTTTTAATTGTCTTATTAAGCAGCTTAGAGTGCAGTAATCAAAAGCAGGTGGCATTGTGAGACCTGGCATAGCCATGAGGCACGGATCAGTAGTCAGGATAATAGAAGATGCAGGATTATATAACCAGTTATGGTCAGCAGGGAAAGTGGCTTGGAGAGAGACTGGTACATGGCTGGTTCTGAAGAGATGCTGATCTCAGAAAATGTGAAACTTGACATTATGGTTCCGGGGAATGAAGACCCCTCACCACACACACACACACACACAAACACACACTCACACATACACACATCATCACATGCAATTCTATGACTGCATTGGGAAAAGACAACTGTCAAAAGCAGCGATCTCAGTTCAAGGATAAATGTCTCATGCAGTGGTTTGAGTAATAATATAAAGGTTACTTATAAAAAAGACCCCAAAGTTTGAATTTTGGTTCTGTGTGTAAACTCACAGTAACTAAATCAGGAGGTTGGATTCTTTCTCTTATGAAGACGTACAGAAGGGCATATGGTGGAATCATTCCCTAAGAAATGCAACTGTAATTGCATAAAGACAATTTTCAGAGGTGAGGTCACAATTATGTGATTCATATTTATGACATCTTTAGACCCAAAATAGATCAAAGATTCCTTCTCATTCCTCTACAGACTTAAATGTCTTACACTGCCCTAAAACATACTAGGAATAATGTGCAAACTTCTGGATTCATTATTATGCTACTTCAGGGAGTAAGAAGAGCCAACAGTCTGTGGGCATCAAAGGAGGGGCTGACCAAATACAGGCTGAGCTCCTCACTGAGGGATTCTGTGAAAGGTTACCCTTTTCAGACCATCTCTTACTAGGAAATAACCATTTTCAGCTCAGTCATCAAAGCACTAGCCAAAAATGTGGACTGTGGAAATTGAAATTTATATAATTAACACATTTATACCAAAGACTGAAACTTTTTGACCACTTCATGAAATTCATATGTTACCTACAAAAATTCAAGAACAAGAATTTCAGAAAACATTTCATTATGTTACATTGCTATGGATGTCACAAAAATGGATCGCTAGGAATCTTAAGGGTTAATACCAATGTGTTTGTAAACACATCAAGGGAATTCTGCTTTAATACAAAACAGAAATGTATCTGACTGCCTTGATTTATACTTTCAAAATTATGTGACATGCTGTAACATAAATAATATGCAGTATTTTCTCTTGATTTTCTAATTATAGACAAAAATGCTTTTAAGTCTATTTTCATATACATCTGGCCACATCCAGAGAAAGAAACCATAACAATTTCAATAATGACACTGTTGGTCAAATGTGACAATCTCAGAAAACTCATGACTGCTATGCATTTTCTGAATAATGACACCTTGATTTCTCTTAGCTTTCAATTCTGAAGTTCAATCATCGATTTGTACAATTGCATTTGTGAGAAAGATACATGGACAAGGACAGAAGGATGAAAAGAATTTCCCACATGTGTGTTACAGTATTTCTCATTTTCATGAAAATAGCTTTTCCCCAAATACATCCCTCTGTGAGTAGCATTTCAGAATCATTTTGCTAAAGTAACCTAGAGGTTTTCCATGGAAATAATAATAACCTTGTAAGTGGACAGATCCTAGAACTTTTCCTAAAGAGATTGAATTAAAATAAGATGATTTAATCAGATACATTGGTAGAACTGATTATTTACCTTTAGAATTAAAATTTAAAAAGGGAATATATAGATATTTATTCATAAGTGTCACTTATTGTTAGGATTCATTCATGTCTTTCTTGAGAGCCCTAGATGACCCAGCTTGTTGGCTATATGAAAGTATAGCATCCTTAGCTTGATTTTGCTTTATTAGAGACATACAGCTATACTAAAGAATCTCAAAATGCAAAGGTAAGTCAGCCAAATAAATTACAGTTTAGAAGAATACCCTAAGATGAATTGATGAGTGCAGTTCTATGTAGTGATGCCAGACCTTATATAAAAACATATTCATGGACTTGTAACAAGAAGATCAGAATCAAGGCTGTAAGCAAAGAGCCAGACAGGTCCCAGGAAAATGTTCAAGACAAGATGGGGAATAATGTGTAGCTTCAAGAGAAATGAATGTTGGGTGAATACTATGACACTGGCATGGACTAACAGTGCACAGAGTCACACAGAGCCAAAGATGACAACATTATTATCATTTGTGTTGCTATTTTTATTATAACAATTATTTTTCAACAAAGAGCACTGTTAAAATGGACGGTAAAGGAGAATGATTTTATCCTCATTGTGCCATTTTCTTTAGTTCATTAAATGAAAGAAATTGATTCAGCAGAGGTAATTTTGTAATTAAAAAGCTTATGATGGTTTTCTATAATGAGTTAAGTAAACAGGCAGTAATTCAGTTACAATATTTACACAGCTTATACCAGGGGACATTCCTTACTAAATTAAATAATATGGGGGACTGAGGAAGAGATAAATTAAAACGGAGGTGAACAAAGTGCACCAAGGGCAAGTAAGAACTGAGACTTGGTGACTCATCACTGTTTGCCCCATGCTGATGTTAGACCAAGATTTAGTTATTTGAATTTCCCTTGAGATGCGCGTCTCGATGGCCAGCAACTTCATTAGATTTTGGTTCCATTAAGAATTCTGGTTCACCTCTCTTGGGAGATGGTAAATAATCTACTTGAGACTAAAGACACCAGGTTTTTCTTCCCTGTAGGAAGAACTCTTTGCTTATTATCACAATGAGTTTCTTCAAAAGCTCTATTTACCTATTTTTTAAGAGAAGAGAATATACCTGCCATAGAGCAAGGGCGGAGAGAGATTAAATGGTTAAATAGTTGAAAATTGACAAGTCCTCTGTGGAGGTCAGTTACAATTGCAAAAACGGCAGACTGTCATACATTCATGTTTTGGAAAAGGTGTCAAAGTAACTGTAAGGTTTACCACAGATCAGGAACTCGCTTTTAAATATCCTCCCAAAGGTGAAACCGTTATGACCCACACTGCTGAACTGCAGAGTTTGAATTTTGACTCATATTTCATTCAGAGACAAGAATGGAAGAGGAAAAAAAGGAAAAGGAAGAAAAAGGGAGAAGATGGGAGGGATTAAACTTAGGAAAACAAAAAAATAGCAGCAGAAGAGAAAAGAGGAGGGGCAAAGAGTGATGAGGAGGGGGCAGGGGAAGACGGAAGAAGAGAAGAAAAGCCACAGAATCGCAGCAACTGGTTTTGTCGTTAGGTTTGGTCACTTATGCAATGATAAGACCCAGTGCTCCTTGCCTTTAAAAATTGGCAAAACCATTGCTTTGTGCAATGTAGCTGCAGTTGGAAAGACTGTTGAAATCCCCTTCGGATGTTGCTACCTGGAGATATGTCACGGGGCTCTAATTTTATAGTTTCAATGTTGCTGGACTTTGAACTAAAAGCTAGGCTGCTGCTTCCTGCTTATGTCTAAATTTATTTTATGGTATTCAGTGGGATATCATTAGTTCAATAACTTTATTACTAGAGAATCTCAGTCACTTTCTGTGAAAGTTCATTCTTTAACAGTTCTCAAGTCAATGAGGAATAAGGACAGCTCCCCGTCTCCTAAAGAAAGATCAGACTAGAAGCTTAGTTCTGACATTTTATTCACACAGCAGATATGTCTTGGAAGAAAGCAACACTTGTCCACCCAACTGAGAGATTTTCAGCAGTAAAGAAATGATATGACCCACATCCCAGAAACGTAATGTTTCAAAACATATACTGCACATACTTGACCACATATATGCCTGCATTTTCCCCTCTTTTTAATCTTTCTAAATGAGACTGTTTAAATCAATTCAACTAATCACTATGTCTCAAAGATATGCCCTGTCAGTATATTGATGCCTCATGATTTGCACTAGAAAATGCTAATTAAAGCAATCAATGTCAAATGTCTCTTAAGTAACACTGACAGAACCGACTCCTCTGAAATCCCCAACTGCAGAAATTTATGGAGTCTGGGATTAAGGAATATATATGAGACACTTCCCAATAAATATTTTACAAACTTTTTGATAATCTATTAGTTGTTGTACCTGAATAAAAAGATGCCCCCAGGAGAACAAACTTTTGAGAAATGCTCTGTTTACCTTTCTTGCTCCCCTAAATCCAAGGCAAATTATGCTGCTATTTCAAACAGGAAAGTCACACTCCAGATATAGAAATCCCAAGATATTCATTGTACAAAGAGGAAGAAACAAGACCTTTACACTGATTAAGGATTCCAAAATGTATAGCTGACAGTTTTGTTGGGGCAGCCCTATGAGCAAAGTCCTATGGGCAGCCCCACTGCATTATTAATTGTAAGTTTCCTCCTGACGGCTGCACTACGGTACGTTACTCAGAACACTGGTTCTTTACATGAGCAGGAGAAAATAGGAAGCAACTCTCATCTCCAGTTAAAGAGTGATTATGACCCTTTTCCAAGAAGGTCTTCCACACCATGGACTATTTGCTTTGCTGCTCTTCCTAAGCTGCTCCAGTCTTCCACCATGTACCATCTGTCAGCTTCTGCCTGCAACACATGAAGCCTCTTAGGTATCTGAGTATCATTTTAGATCACATTTTTCAAGTTAAAAGCAGTAAATTGCAGATGGCAAGTGTTTTTCTTCCCTTGAGATTACTGAAAACTGGGGTAATTTTTGTTGTGAGTCACATTAAAAAAAGAACAAGTGATGTTATACAGCACCTACTCAACACGAGCATGTGCAGAGAACAGCCATCCATTCAGCAAAGGGGGGAATGATTTTGCTTGCTTTGTGGTAGCAAGCATTGGAGGGACAGAATTGTGTAGTCGGGGTTCCCTGTAAGCACAATCGTATTATGCATGAGAATGCAGGTAACTAAAGACATCAAACCAGCCTTGGGGACTAACTCAGCATGTAAGTATGTACTTAGCATATACAAGGTCATGGGGAGCTCAATCACCACCACAACCACAGAAACTGAAAGTGTAAGTGTAACTGCAGTGTGCGGAATTCTGACATGTGCTGCCTAGAACAGCATGAACTAACATGTGCTCAAAGAGCTGGGCAGGAGAATCAAGGTTAAAGAAAGGGCTAAAATCATTGTGGCAATGGCAAGTTTACTCACAGACTAAACTATGGGATGGTTAAATTTTTCTGCAGAGTTTATGTTCCATCTCATGAGTGTATTTAAAAGCTCTGAGCTTAAGACTTCCAGTTTCATCCAGAAATACTTTTCAGTCTCTCAACTGAGGTGCTCTCGTAAGGAACTCTGAAGGGACAGTACCCAGTAGGAGTCACAGGCTATGGGGAAGGTGTTATGGGTGACTCTGGAGCCCAGGAGAGGAAGAGGTTGCCTCAAGATCTTTTAACCATCTGCGGGAATTTCCTCTGCCATGGTACTCTAGTGAGTGTCTATGTGCTCTGAAGAGACCTCAGTATAGGGTCTGTATCCTATGTCTTTCAAAAGGGTTTGACTTTGAAGTCCCAATAGATGACATTTCAAAGTTTCTATAGATTTGAATTCTCCATCCAACCTAAAGTCACCTGTAGATGACTTTTATTGGAATGTAATTGTTTCCTGAATTCCCATTCTTAAAATATAGCATAGGGCATATGTTTGGACGAATAGAACTTAAAATCTTAAAATATAGCATAGGGCATATGTTTGGACGAATAGAACAGTTTATGTTAAAAACCCTCCAAAGTGAACACTGATAAAGAATAAATTCATATTCCTGAAAGTATGGAAGTAAGTAATGGTATCAACAAAAGTGCTGAGTAGTACCTGAAACAAATACATTTTAATAAATAATAACATTAGGCCTTATCTTCCAAGGAATATTTGAGTTGTGGCAGTAAACATTGTCATCATGACAAGAGGTAGTTATGATTTCTACCATAAATTTATATCAGGTTAACCCTAACCCTAACCCTAACCCAGTGAGTGATTGTAAAGACCTAGTTAGCACCCCAGAAGAATGGGACAGGGCTTCTTCCCACACTTTTGCAAACGTGTGTTCTACACACACTAAAGTGGCTCCACTTACCAAAGAGGAACACAGGTGAATTATGCAGAAAGACTATGTGTTCTAGTGCTTTGGGGAGACAGCCTACAAGTGAATCTCACTATTAGATATTCTTGAACAACGCTTTAAATTGAAAATACAAAATTACTAATAAGTAATAGTGCTTTAGAAAGGTGGAGCTACCTTACCTCTTCCGGCTCAGGTCATGTCAGAGCAGGCCAACCTAAGAGCTGTTTCTTCTACGGGCACAAACGAGTGTGAGGCATAAGCTCAACTTAGGCTCACAGGAAAGGCCACTGAGAGTCTGGAAGCTTCACACCAGCCACAAAGCGGTTTCAGTGCTGCTCATTTATTCTCTGGTGTCCACAGTGACCCCAGGCTGCTGAGGGTCTTGCCCACCTCTCAGTCACCGTGCTTGATTAGCACCCTCACAAAGCACCTCTCCTTAACAAGATATGTAGATAGGGACTTTGATTCCATGCTGAAATCTAAAGGAAAACGTTTAAATCTATGTACCAATGTACACCCATTTTTCTTTCTCATTGCTATACCCTGAATATCCAGAGAGATTTTATTAGGACCCTAAAAGTTTTGAGTATGTCTTCTCCCAAGCAGGGCCCTTACCAGAGCAAGAAGAAACATCAATAAGACTACCACCAGCAGCAACAGCAGGACCAGTTAGAGAAAGAGTGGCAGAAAAATACCACGAGCTTAGGTAACCTCCAGCCTGGTTGACTGCAAGTGACTTTCCAAAGTCTTGATGCATTTTCTATCACCACCACTTGGGGCATCCTTCTGGCATCTACTCGGTAGAACCTGGGGAGTTTGTTCTTCCTCCCCTGCCCAGCAAAGGTCAGCACTCAACTGGCCCATGGTCTCAGTAGTGTCCCGAGGGTGGGAAACCCTACCACCCAGTGGACATGGGAAAAAGTTTATGATCCAAGAGTACGCACTCAAATATCGGTGGGAGTCCTCAATGCCACCAGTACATGAAATCTTTTGAGCCTGTGTTATGGAGGCTTCTGCATTTTTCTTTTTATTTAATTTCCACTGGCTCTAAAAAAAACCCCTCAGAATCTTACCCTTCAGTCTCGCTAAGAAAATAAGAATATATTTAAAAAATAAAGCAATGCACTAGGAAGAAGGAACACTGGCCATTCATTATTTTTTAAAAATTCATATTTGTTTTGCTTTTGGCTGTTATTGTTTACTTGTTAAGAGTTGCTTCCTGTACATAAGTCAAAATTGTAAGACATCATCTTCCAGGAGTAATAGAATGTCGGTATGAATGGGGCAGATTATTCACATACTTTTCTAAAATTTATATGATAAAATATTTTATCATAATTAGTAATATTTTTATTAAGCAGGAAGCTTATCTGAGGAAAGGTTAAGACTGCAGGCTTTATGATGAAATTATGTGACTACTTGCAATCCAAGCATGTGATATTTTGATCTGAATTCTCTAATGTTTGTGACCACTGTGTTAGATACATTAAGTGATATTTTACAAAAATGAAGATAATACTAAATCATGCCAAATAACATATATGCACAAGTATAAATTTTTCAGCTTTCTTTTAATTCTTATTTCCTTATGAGAAAATTAATGCTCAGAAGTCTTAAAAGACATTTAAAAGTGTCGATTTTTTTGTAATTTTGTAATAAGCAAAGAATAAATCTTAACTTTATTAGAAAGAATATATAGCTAAGCTATAATAACAGAGTTTCTTGTTATTGCTTTTATTTTTACCATTTTCTTTTATATATGTAAAAGGAGACTGACTTTCTCTTTACCACAGGATTATATATTTTGCCTTTAAAATTAATGTGCTTAATTTTAAGTAAAATACATTAATTTAAAGAAGACTATTAAATAGTAATATAGGGCACTGCTGGTGAACCTATGATGCACATGCTTCAGCTGGCTGTTTGTTAGCACTGAAAGCTCTAGAAGGTTCGCCATCACTGGTACAGGGACTAGGTAGCCATACAAAAATACCAAAGGTAGTATTCAAATGCAACCCTTTTTCTTGGCTCATCTCCAAAGGAGTACTTACTTTATAACAGTCCCACAGATTCTCATATACAATCCGAATTTTGTCTATCATCTTGATTCCTATTTTACCAAATACAGGTATGAATCATTATGATCAAAAGCTAAACGTGGCGCCCAGGCAGCCAGTTCTCCGGGAGCGGCAGGGCTCCTGGGTCCAAGAGTGGGCCGGACTCATACCACCGCGATTCCCAGCCGAAAAGCGCCCAAAGAGCCAGGTAGGCCGCACCCAATCCC
>NW_004955438.1:2918836-2946536 GCF_000276665.1 Chinchilla lanigera | reverse complement strand
TCTGTATTGTCTGTATTGTGCTTGTGATATGTTGTAAAATGTTGTATGTCTGTTAATGTTTCCCTCCTTTTATCCTTAAAATAAAAAAAAAAAAAAAAAAAAAAAAAGCTAAACGTATATAGTGTGATCAAAAAGTACAGTGAATATTTGTATTAAAAATATGTTACACTAAAAGACACATTGCCATTAAACCCTTCAAAATACTATGCTTACTTTGAGCATATGTATTCCATGGCTATTGCCATTTTCTGAAGCAGTTTTGGGCATCTTCTCTCCTGAGTGCCTTTATTTGTATTCTCACAACTGCTTCCATGTCCTGCTGAATGCACAAAGGTTTACCTTTCATGTTCATTTTGACTTTGGGGAAGGGCTAGAAGTTGCACTGTGTCAGATCTGATAATAAGGTGAATGAGGACACTAAGATTTTTACAAAGCTGTCTTTCTATTGCATAGCACATAGCAGCATTCACCATAGTTTTGATCACACCTCATAAGGACAAGAAAGAAGACCTCCAGAACTGCTTCAGAAAGTGCCAAGAGCAATAAATAGGATAAGTGTTGTGGGCAGGTAATGGCAATGTGTCTTTTACCCTAATAAATTCTTTTTGATTTAAACCTACACCATATTTTTTGGCATTTACATTTTAAGGTTTGGAAATTGCTTGCAGCAGGTCATTCCATTCTGAGATACAGTTTCTGATTTCTGTTCTCTAGTTTGCTGAGGATGTTCCACCACAGAAGCAGTAAGGGACAAAAGTGAAGAAAGGATGATCCATGTCATATCAATTTTCTGTGATGAGCAGGGGGAAGTCCAGGACTAGACAACTAATTGGAAGGCACAACCTCTTCAATGAAAGATAACCTGTAGGGTGGCCTCTCAATCTTTATACACTCACAGGAGAGCATCAGGGGTCTATAAAAAAAGAAGTGACATGTGTGCTCAGAAATTTAAGATTCTATAAGTTTTAAGCTGGACAGCCAATGGGTCAAGGATAAAAATTCAGTTCTGTGAAATGAAAGCCAGGAAGTTTTGTCTTATTGCATATACAAAGCTGAACTTGCTTGCATTTCTTTACCATTGAAATATAATAATCATAGGGCCATTATTTAGTTTAATGATACTCTAGCCCATTTAGGTTAGTCTTTTAGTCTTTGCAGGTTTTTTTGTCTGAATCACCTCTTTGCATCATCAAGAGGTCTCTTAGTGTAGAGGGCAGGGAGGTTGGCAATTTTTTGGATGAGAAAACTGCAGTCAAGAGAGTATAGCTGAGGTCCAGACAGACCGAATGACACATCAAAATCCCTTTGGCAACCTGGCAGGTATAGAACTATCTGAATGAGTTCATCATAATAAAACAAAGAATGAGGGGGCCTGAGGCAAAACCTGAGAGTTTAAGATCCACTAGAAAGCATTACAGTTCCAAGCATTTTAAAATACATCTTGCCAAACAATGCATGTGTGTAGGGAAGATTTTACTCATGGGAAACCAGTTCACTTTTCCTGGTAGCCAGTGGGGTTGGAGCTAGTCTCCTGACTTTGTCAGTTCAGTTGAATCCCTTGACTACTTCCTGAGTTTTTCCTGTGTTTCATAATCTCTGCTCTGTAAGTGTTTAAATCCTTGTTAGACGTTGACATCAGGTGGGTTACATAAGTTGTACCTTGAACAACTCTGGAAGAACCACTCAATTCCAATGTGAATTGAGTTGGGACAGAAGTGAAGAAGGGATGCTTCATGTCACACCAGTTTCCTGTGATGAGCAAGGAAAAGCCCACAACTTCACAACTAATTTGGCAGTGAATGATTGCAAAGTCATCCGTGAACATCCTAGTTTAGATAAGAATATGTAGAGTAATCAAGACAGGTGAGCTGGATAGGAGAGTATTAATGGCTAGAAGACTGAAATGGGAAATGTCCACAAATGATTGATGAGTCCTATGCTCTTTGCACTAGGGCTACATGGGGTAGATTCCCATAAGAAAGTCCTAGGCCAGTAGTGGAGAAGCTGTGACATGTGTGTCACAGCAACCACAGAGAGCCTTCTCTGTTGGCACGCAAGTCAAGTTGCCCCAGCATTACCCCAGCATCTCAGTATTCAGATTTAATTGCAGTGTTGGCACTTGGTGATAATTAATTGGGTTTTGGTTTGCAGTTTGGGCTCCTGGTCTCTAAAAGTTTCACCATCACTGTCCTAGGCAGTTCCAACTTCATCTGTGAGGCTGCTCCTCCTTCCAAATCTCAGCTGCAGTGTCACTGTGACCTTTTACCTTTCTCTTTTCTGGATTTCCACCAGTCTAGGGCTTTTGCCTTTTGTACACAGAAAAAAACTAAAAGATACATTGGAAAGCAAGCAAAGCACTGATACATTACCAGTGAGGAGTTTGTCTAGTACCATTGAGAAGGTCACGTGAAGCAGAGGTCTACCAAGGAAAAGGATTACACAAGATTTCAGTTGTAAATCTCAGGTAAAACCTTCACAACCCGAGAATCAGTGGGGAGCTGACCTGAACCTCAGGTTTCTTCAGAGTAACAGATCAGTGAGTGACTGTGAAACCTCAGCTGAAAGTTCCCAGGACAAGGAGCTCAGTGTCGTATTCCTAAGCATATGCGCAATGCTAACAGCAAACATTTTTAAATGCTCAAGAATTTTCTCAATGGGTAGAGCAAATATACAGTTAGGAATATTCTGTTTTAGCCACATGGAAATGGTATGTCTGTATCTCTTTGAAATAATAAATACTTATCTTCTAAATCTTCTGTTTGATAGTTTCTCTTTTTGATATGCATATACAATCATACTTCTAAAATTGTTGTATGTATATTTTTCAGATAAAAGAAGACAACCTATCTTGGATTTTTTTGAAAATCATTTTACACAGCTAAATATTTAGTGGAAATTAGGCCATTTCTAGGCAGTTGTCAGGCTGGATATAGGTGAGATAATCAACTGAAGAAGGTATATCTTTCTGGCGAATCAGAATTGTGTGCTAGCAGCGCATTCTCCATCACACCGCTGATCATTCCAAAACAGGGCACGTAAGCTGGCTCCTCACTCTCACTGCTTTGTCAGCTCTCCACTGTTAGCCCTAGAGTGACAACAGATAATGTCAAACCAGGGCGATGGCTAGTGACCCAATAATGCTCAAGCATAAACTGCAGGCCCCACTGACATCATTTCCAGGCTTCCCACCGATGAGTTGGACACAGCATATTTTGTGTGAAGTTTCTTATCACTGCCTCTTCTTTCAAACTACATAAAATTGTGTGCGCCTCTGCACTTGAGTGTGTGTGAGCTATTCCATGTTATCACAGACTGCTACAAATTCCACACTGATTAAAAAGATTAACTTGGACGAAGTCCATTTTTGTAACCAGAGTGCAGATCTCTAGCTGCCTCTGCATTCACACACTAGTGACCATACCCCAATATACACATGTACCCAAACATCACACTGTACCCCAGAAGCATGGAGCATTATAATTTATTAATTAAAATAAAACTAAAAAAGGAGTGCGGGTCTGCTCAGAGAAGGGAATTATATAGCACAAATAACAAAATAATGAGGTACAAAATAGTTATTGCCAGGTGATAGAGGTTTCATAGCCCGGCACCTGCCATGGAAGATGCTGTAAATCAAATGCTGGCATCAAACAATCAGGCTTTTGCTCACTTCCACTTGCTAAAAGAGTTTAAGAAGTACACATCTTCTCCTAACTAATGTCAAAGATTAAAATTCTTTCTGAGCTTGTTGACATTTTTCAACCAAAGGATTTTCAGAATATTCTCTTTTCCCGAAGAAGGCAGCTTCTACAAAACCAGATCCACTTCATTTTGAGCATGCACGCCAACCCTTGTTACCTGCATCGCTGCCCTGGAGTCTTGGATGTCCGTTGATCTACCAGCTCCTATAAGACCTGCCGTGCTGCTTCTGCCTTCATTTAGGTGATAGATGATTTCAAATTATTTTGATTTTTGAGTAAAGTTTTAAATCGAATAACTGATTTAGTTTGCCTTATTGGAGTTTATCCTGCTTATATTTAATGAGGCTGTAATTTCCTTTAATTTTTGCTCTAATTGGGTTAATGGTATCTGCAGAGAAATAACAGTCTTTATTTTTAGCTTTGTAGAGATAGATTTCCCGCAGGAGGCTGCATCTCTTTAGTAGCCAGGTCAGATAACAACTTCACATGGAAGGTGAAGAACTGAATGAACTAAAGATAGAAGTGTGAGGTGGTGGTTAGAATGTGGGGAGCCCTCGCCCCTCTCCCTGTATAACAGTTTGGTAACATGTACAGGAATGGGATGTCAGTGACATTTGTTACCATCTCTACACTAAGCCTCCATGTCTGCACCCCTACCTGTAACACACTTCTTTTTTTCTTTATGGCTCATAGAGGTGGAGGAGAAAAGAAGAAGGGTTGGGGGTAGAGTCAGCTGTTGTTAAGCACCAGAGCAGAAACTAGAGTTTTCATTATGTACTCTAATGAAAGAGTTGGACCTAGCCTTGCCTAATATAGAATTGGTCTCTACTACCTACCAGTAGGGCCCGATGCAAATTTCTGCATCAATTCTCGAGTGCCCTATGCACACTAGAATGCACAATTAGTCATGTGGATGTTCCATACTCATTTCAGCTAATTTCAATCTAAATCTTGCAAGGGCAAGATTTAGAATGGTGGTGTGTGTGAGGCCTGGTTGTGTGTGGCCCATGTGGGAACTCTCTGGCTAATCATAAAAAAGAAGTGGAAAAAGTGATATCATCTTAGGGTGCTTGATTTCCTGTAGAAGATGCATATCAGAGATAATTACAGTCCCCTACTCCTTCTCCTCACTGAAGTAAATCAATGAAATCAAAGCCCATGAAGAGCCAGCACTTTCTTAGACTCACATTTGTTCCATTTTTCTTAGCTATTATACTAACTTCACAACAAAACAACTTTGTTGTCTTCCTGCTCAAGTGCAGACATCCATAAATGGCCACAAAGAGGTGGTGTCAGATCAGATATACACACAGCAGAGTCTCCATATGAAGGCATCAGCTCTGGAATCTTGGAATATCATAAAATGTACATGTATGGTTTTTACCCTTTAGTGAGGAAAGGAGAGAGAAAATATTAAACAGGGTGTGGGGATAGAAAAAAGAATTGTAGAATTATTACTGTTTACTTTTAAGGTATAAATTGAGTGTCCCTAATCTAAAAATCTGAAATCTTTGGTGTTTCAAAATCTGAAATTGTGAGGACTAGCATGAAACCCTAAGTGTAAAATCCCAGGCGTGACTTCATGCGATGGTTTGCAAGTAAAATATTACAATGAAAATTTGTAAAATTAATTCAAGTGTGTAAGGTCAAATATAAATGAATTTCATATTTAAACTTGGATCTTATCTGTGAGATATCTTCTTGTATATATGCAAATATTCAAAAATGCATAAAACAAAACAATGAAAACCTAAAACACTTCTGGTCTCAGCATTTCAGATAAGGGATATTCAATCCCTGTACTTTCCAACTGCATATGGTGCATTTTAGGAGAAGAAATAAAGAAACTAATTTTGGTTTTTGACAAAGGAAAACAAAGAGGACTCCATATGGAAAACAGTTCTTTAAAGAGACAATTCATAGAGAGGAAAAAGAGGGAGGAAAGAAATTTGCAAGGCAGCGCATGGAGGCTATGTAAACAGGGACAGAGTACTGAGTTGGTGTCTGCCTGATTGCCAGAAAACTTGTCCCAAATTTCCCCAAGATCCAACAGAAATAAGAGAAATCATTCCATCTTGAATTCACATATGCCCAATAAGAAAAAGCACTAAAGATAAAAATTGCAAGGGCCCAGCTAAAATGGGGACAACAAAGAAGGCGGTGGGTACCACTCTGAGTGCATTGGACTCCATTAGACTGAATTTTAAAATGTTGCCTAAAAGGACACGGTATAGTTCTACAGATCCCAACATGCAATCTGAGGCAGTCTTGGAATAGAAACAGTAGTCTGGTTTTGTACCTGATTCATCAATAAGATAAACTCTTCCCCATCTCAAGGCCTTTCTTCCCCAGCAGTCCCTTCTGCCACAAACACTTCTTTCTGAATCTGTGAATAGCGGTCCCCTTGCAACTGTACAGATTTCTGTTTAACATCCTTTCTGCACAATGGGTTTCCATGAATTGTTATTCTCCTCTCCCACCCACTCTTTAATGCAGTGATTGTCTGTTTATTTGCTTATTGTTGGTTCCCTCCTCTGTAAAAGGAAGGTTCCATGAAAGTAATAGTCTTGTATTACTTTGTATTACTTTTTTAACATTGGGAACAGTGAACAGAATAAACGACGGCTATGTACACATAGTGCTATGGCCAACGCATAAGCACAATCACTGCTGAAGATGAGGAAGAAGGACCACAGTTCCAGGCCTCCTGATCTACCTGCCTTTCCCATTTGTGGCACAATGGCAGGAGGAAGCTTTGCAGTTTGGGAAAAAAGGCTGCAGAAAGAGCTATCTCTTTGGGACTGAGTTAGGCAAACTTGTTCTAAGTCCACTTTGAAGGCCTTTGATCCCTACAGCAAAGAAAAGGTGACATCTGGAAAGCTACGGTACTGTCTTCCCTCCATCTTTCTCTGGAGGAAGATGAACAATGATAAGCACGTGACACAAAATAAGTTCTGCCTCTGCTTTGGAAGATGTTTGGGCAACTTCAGGGGTATTTGCTTCTATTTGAAAGACATTCAGTCACCAAAAGACAAAAGAAAGAAGTTTCAGAACAATATCGCTTCCCAAGAGAACAAATTCACCCATGTAGAAGCTTATTCCTTCCTATCTAAAAAAGAACAAAATTAAATAGAGCATTATGGGCATGAGACTCTCCCAAGACCACCCATTTCTGGTGTCCATCTCAGCAACCTTCAAAATGCCACTTCCACCTCATCGCAAGGGATGGAATGGAGTCACTTGACTATTAAGTTGTTCCTCATTTGTCAACAGCAAGCCTGCTAAATTGCTACTCTGAGCAAATTTACATAGAAATTACAATGATGCTCAGCAAACGAAGAATTATGAGAGAGAAGAGCAGAAGCATCTAACATCAGCTCCCTGAACAGCTGGCTTCTGTACACAGTGCTCAGTGCCAGCGACTGGGAAGCAGGGTGGAACTGAGCCTGGGAAATGGGAGAATTAATTGCTCTGCGAGCCCCTTCTTTGCTGTCACCCTTTTCCATTGATGTGGGTGTGTTTTAAGTCTGGCTTGCTAACATCCTCCTTGTATATCTTTCTGCAGTTCCCCCTCCCACAAGACAGAAGAGTTTCTTCTCTTAATTAGAATTTCACACCCATGGCCAAAGGTTAATTGCTCAATTGTCTCTGCTCTCCTCAGTCTCAGCAGTTGCTGGTACTCACTGGTATTCAACTTCTAGTTCAGTGGAGTGTGCTGGGGAGGCCCCTCCCCTCGAGTTCCTAGGAGCTGTGGGTCCCATTCATCTTCTGCAAGTGCCTTTCTTCACTCCTCCTTCTTGGAGTGCAGGGAGCGCCCTTCCCAGGTTCAGGCAAGGACATCCTGAGGCTCTGCCCTAGGAGATAGATTTTGCACTAATATCTCCTCTCCTTCCAGGGTTCAACTACGGCCTCAGTTTACCGTGTGACAGCTCTGCCGTCTACACAGGGTTTGCCAGCACATCTCTTCAAGGCCTGCCCTCCAAAGCCATTATAGCTCATGCTTATCACCCTCCCATCGTCCACCCCTGCCAATTTCACACTCTTGTATGTGTTACCTTAGTAAATATTATCACTGTATTTAAATGAAAATTTAAAAATTTAAAACCTGGCCAGGCCATTCCCCTGCCCTTGGATCTGCCATGTTGTTCCCATCACTGGAACATATTCTCCTTCTCCCACACATACCTAAAGAGCTAGTAACTCTTCAGTCCTCCCTTCTCTGTTGGTGTGATCCTACAGCCTAGACTCTAGCACCATGAGACAGGGCTCCAACCTATAGTCCTGCAATGTTCTGTGTTGTTTTCAAGCACAGGGTTTGTAGCGCAAGCTCCTGGACTCCAATCTTAAAGCTATCTTTTGTTAACTATCAGACTTTTGTTAATTTATTGAATTTCTCTGGATCTGCAAATATAGGATAAGGAGTAGGTACACCACAAGGCTTAATGATTTCATGAAATAATATGTGCAAACTAATTACCACAGTAAAAGCTCAATAAATGTTAAATTTTATGGTTGGTGCTTTCTATCACCCATAATTCCTGGCTTAATGCCAGGCACACTAGGAATTGAGTATTTGTCATTTGATCAAATTCACACACACACACACACACACATGCATGCACACAGAGGAGAGAAAAGAAAGAGAATCATTTTTACAAATGGCCTTATGAATTCATCTCTCTTCAATCCAAAATGCTTCTGTAAAATAAAACATACAAATATACAACACAAAATTGCTGCACAGGTCTGAAAAGGCAATGTATGTGAAAATCTATTGAGCTATAGAGCTGTCTACAAACAGGAGGCATGTGTGCACCAGAACAAGCCATTAGTTGGACCTGATGAGCCCTACCCCACACAGGAATTGCAAAACATGTGGATGAGTGAGGCAGCTTGCTGTAGAAAGAACACAGCTTTCAGAAGCATAAAGAGCTGGTTTGGAGTTATATCTCTGTTGTTTATTAGCTTTGTAACATTGCACTATTTAAGTAACCTATCTGTGTCTCTTTTCTTCATCTGTAACATTCGGAAAAGACCTCACAAGTATATCCAGGTAGCTACCTTGGTGAAAGTATTAACCTGGCTTCTCGCTTGGCTTGCCCAGCTTCCCCTTACCCTACTGTTACATGATTTTAAGGGAGGGTTTTGGAAAACAAAACAGAATGACACTTCAATGCCATGGATATGCAAGTATGTGGATGATCCCATCTCATACTAATTAGCGAATTCTTTTAATTTCCTCTTATCACAAAGAGCATCAAATATTAATTGAGAGTTTTTCATTATAAGATTAGAGAACTGTAAGATTTAACAAGTTCCGTAGAACAACTACAAAAGTAGATATCAGGTTATTCTTTGAAGGAAGTCCTGTCTGCCTTTTCCTAGAGGCTGATATAAAAACAACTTAGTACATACATATGTCCCAGTAGGCCTTTTGATGGTTCATTAAAACTTCTCCACAGTACTAGACAGGATCATAGCATTCATAACATTCTGTCAATTTGGGGGTGAAATAGCACTTCTAGCATTTCATCTATCCTGAGTATCAGCGATGGACGAAGGATGGCAGAACTGAATGAGATGAGAGGTTTAGTCCAATGCCAAAGTTAGGTCTGAATTCTTCCAATAGAAAGTTTCAATATGAAAAGGAACAAAGACAGGTTATTTTTAAAAACCTCAAGGGAAATTTTGGAAAGAGATCCAAGGACACAGAAGTACGGTTATATCCTTTACCCAAATAACCACATGTGAATCAACATCTCACATAGATTAAGGCACAAGGCTGCCTATATGTCTCAATGACTGTACTCAGTGTACACGCAGTACTCAGGAGAACTCTGAAATCGTGCCCCTTGATGAGTAGACAAGGCTTTTAATTTAAATGATTCATCTAAAAAGAGTCTCCCACACAGGAAATTGCATGAAACTTAATTCATTTACCTAAAAAGGATAAAGGATTGACTCAAGCCAAGGAGAATTCAAACATCAATTCTCCAGGCTTTATGACAGAGATTTCTAATAACCTAATTTTTAGATCATAAGTCCATTAACTCATGCTAAGATTTTCAGAAGAAAAGAGCCTGGGGAAGGGGAAACAGAAGGAAAGAAAGAATGAGAAGGGAGGAGAGAAAAAAGAAAAGAAGGCAGGAAGCAGGAGAACAAAGAAGCAAAAAAAAAGAAGAATAGATAGAAATAGAGAGGAAAAAACAACCAAGGAGATACTACATTCCTAGCTCAGGGGAAAAGTGATGTCATCAGAACTAAACGTGGAGGAAAATGCTGTGTTTCTGGGATTGGCTCAAAAGGAGACCGTTTCAGGAGCATCACAGCTGTGGAACATTGACATCATCATCACTGGCCAGGTCTCAACCAAATACTCATGTGCCAGAGGTCATCTTGAAGAGCAAGAGCTACCTGGACTGCAGGGATGATGGTTCAGGGTCATGGGAAAGAATCTGTTGTCACACATGTGGTTCTGGGTAAGACGTAGGAAACATCTCTGCTGACTTAGGGAGATGGATGGGGGCGGTCCTAAACAAGCATCTCCATTCCTGCCCACTCTACTCACGGGAGCCGTGAGTCTAACTTCATCATGAGGCAGCAAACATTGTTACACGAAAAATCTTTAGTGGGGCAGTCAAACTCACCACTTCTCGGAGCTAGCGAGTTAACAAATGTGTGAGTTAGGCCAGTCATTGAACAATGAGGACAGCACAGCCTAAAACAGAATGCGAAGGGCATGCCAACCTAACAGCTTGTAGTGGGCAAACATATTTTCAGGGCTAAATTCTGCCCTAAGGCATGCTAGTTTGCAAATTCTAGAAAAGAAAGTGAATCCAGTTTTTATCACTTATCAAAGAATGAGTGTCTCACAGTGTGGGCTTCTCCTGTCCTCCCTCTAAGCAATGAAGAAATAATCTCCAAGAAGCATTGGGTAGCCTTGAACTTTCAGCAGTCCTCCTGCCTCAGCCTCCCAAGTGCTGGAATTATAGGCGTGCACCACTGCACCTTGCACCAGGTAGCTATTACACCACAGTTTTGCATTAACTTCACCTTTATGAGTTTAAATTCATTTTTATTTAAACACAGAAAACATAAGCTTACTGTAGTATTTAAGGCATTAATAGAAAAATAAAAATTATTCATTTATTCCTTATCTGGAGGAATAAACACTTCAGGAGAAAGACACAACTGCAAACAGAAATATCTGTAAAAGTAGTCATGCATTTACAACTGGTTAATATAAATAATCATGCAAGGAGGAAATATCATAATATTGAAAGGTAACTACAGCTTTTTTATCAAATGTCTTTAAATAGGAGGGAAATCTCCCTGTTAAGAGTGAACAAAACCACTAAGACTCCTCCAGGCATTTAGATCCTAAAGCAATCAGCCAGTTAATATTTATTCTACAGTATAGACAAAAGTCTATCTTCTGTCAAGACGAAGAGAATGAATTGTTTTCCCATAATGGTGTTTTCTTTTCAATCAGCTTCCCTTCAAGCTTGATTTAAGAAGGTACCATGTCAGAACCTTAGCCTGAGGGATGAAATCTGGGACAGTTCCCCATCAAAGGTGAAAATTATGGGAGGCAAAGCTGCCGACTTCCATCTGGAAACTGCCGTGTGCCCACCTCTTTTTCACTCATTCATCCCCTTTTTCTTCCTTGTCAGCTAGAAGTGTTTTCAGCACCGCAAAATCTCAAAAGAACCAAAATGAAAAGGATAGCCAAGACCAAACAATAGAAGAGAGGCAAGAAAATCCTTTTAGAGTTTTCCCACCACCATACATATATGTAAAGTCAATCTGATTTATCAAGTATTTGTTGAGATCTAGTACTCGTTGGGCACTGATGTGCTGGGAGTTCTCAAAAGATGAGTGGAAATGACTTGGTGGTGGTCTTTGCCCTTACACAGGTTACAGCTGAGTACAGTAAGAAACCACTGAAAGATGAAGCAAAGGCCCACCGTAACTGCTTGCCCATGAAAAGATCTGTTACTGTAACAAGATGGTAAATGGGTAGATGTTATTCGTATGCTCAAGTCTCAATGCTCAAATTGCGAAGCTGTGCTTCATATACTTGTCTTAGTTCTGGCTAGAGTAGCCAAGCCATCCACCTAAGCTAACTTTCTGTCTATGTTATTTACTCTGCATATTTCATCATGTACTCAGCCCCGCTGAATATATTCACAATGCTTTTCTAGCATCTTGTTCTTCCTTCGTCACCTGCTGGGCCATTTCTTTAGTCTTAATTTTCATCACTGCCCTTGTAACACGGACACAGTTTGATTACAGTGTCAGCTCCCACAATTTCTCCACCGCATGGCTGCCAAATTTCTTTCTAAATCACACCCTGGAGCACAGCATAGTTTTCCGAAATAACATCTAGTGCAGCTTGAATGCTACCACATTATCCTAGAACCTCCCAACCTGGTCTGCAAGGTATTTCATGAGCTGACAACAGCTACATTTGCCACCCATATAGTTCAACTGTACCACATCAGTTCATATTTATTTTTCCTTACCATATTTACTCTAATACCCTCTTTTGTCTGAAAGGCCCCACTGTACTTACCTATTGGTACCTGCCCTTTTCACTGGAAAAATGTTTCCATACCATCTACATTCAGTTTAAGTAACCCCTCTCAGTAGTTCTCTTTGAATTCCCAGGAAAAATATTTTTTGCTTCTTGATATGTGCTTAAATAGCACTTTATATGTATTTCATCAAATAGTGTTAGGTTGCTAGCAGGTAGATGTTGATGTTGGCTGAAAATTAAGTCAGGAGCGATGGATTTGTTTATAAGACTTTCATAAGACCGCACCTTACGGAATACACTGAATATATATAGAACTTTGAGGATACCAACAGAGGTTATTTAGGTTATTTAAGCTGTCACTTCACTTAATATGCATTTAACATATTAAGCAAATGCATGGCCTTTCCACTAAGATGACATATGGGTTTAAAATCAGAGAGAAGATATAAAAGCATTTCAAACAAAACAAAAAGCTCACTGTTTTTAAAGTTTAATCTTGAGGAGCAGTTGCTGGCCTAAAAGATGGGAATTATTAGTTCGGTGCCTATAATAATGTTCACAGATCCGGAGGCCTAAGAAAAGTCAGGTAACCTCTCACCCCTATTACTCTGTTTTCTTTTAATAAAATGGGGATTAAAGTATTTGCACTAAATGTATCAAGAGGATATGTACAGATCAAAGTGTAATAAGTATAGCAGTTTACCTATATCGAATACTTATAAGGAACGAGGCACAGGGTGAAGTACATTCCTAAATAATCTCATTCATATTTAGTGATACTAAAGAAAGTAGCCATTAGTGGTATCAGGACAAGGGAACAACCATTCACAGAAAAAGACGATAGAGAAGCAAAGGCTCTTGGGAAAAGTAGTTATAATACACTTCCAAATCAATATGGCTGCCTTGGCCCACCTTGTGTAATCTACTATTTGCAGAGTCCACCATTAGGTGAGATCATTGATCACTGAGGCCATTTCATTGATTACTGAGGCCACTGCACTTGGGAAAAAAGATTGTCCATATGAAAGATGTCAACTAAAGCTAAACATTTCACCTGTTCCTTTTGATAAGGTAAAATGGCTACAGACTGTATTACAAGTTCTTTTACTATTTAATGCTTCCCTTAGTTCAATGTTTTAAAACTATATGTGCATATATACATACATACACATTACATATATAAAATATGTATACATCATTGTGTGTTTGTATATGTATATACAGATTTGTATTTTTACTCATGAAACACAATATGCTTCCTGAAAGCCTAAACATTAAGCATAAATAAAAGCACTCCAAATGTTGTAAAAAGAACAAAGTTTTATTTATTCAACTAGGCATCTAAGGTGGAATTAAAGGAGCAAAAGGATCAAACATCAACTCCTCTTATATTTTTTAATATCTTCCATACATCTGACTCTTTTTTTGTGTGACAATCTTACTAACTTAGGTTACTGTGCTTATGCTTGTTTTGTTGTTGTTTATTTGTTTTGCCAACAAACTACTAATAAAGAGCAGTTAAATTCACACACACACACACACACACGCGTGCACGCACGTGCATGTGAGTAATAATAGTTGCAACATGGCACTCCTGTAGCCAAGGACGACTGTTACCCACTTATACTCAGGAGGAATAATGGGAGTAATCCAACATGAACAGTGGCCCAAGGGGTTGCAACTATTCTCATCTCACTAGAAGCATTCTTGCTGAGTAGGGAGGCAAACAGCATACATCTTCACTTCTTCCAAAAAGGCAGAGAAGGACCATGTTTTCCAAATCTCTCAAATCTCATATACCTGTCTCTCAAATATATGTATGTAGGGATGTGTATTAAAAATTGAATTAGCTCAAAATCAATGTGTTCCAGTTCATGTAAGCCCTGTATGTCCAAACCCAGCATCTATCATTAATTTCTCAATTCTTATAGACAGAGTGTACAAGAATTATTTTCCCGTGGCATCTTCATGGTCTGTTTCCTCTGTCTTCAATCCAAGCAACGTGAAGAGGCAGAAACTAATAGATAAAGAAACAAATAGATTTGGCTTGAATTACAAACAATTTTAGTGTCTTAAAAATGACAACAAATGTAGCTTTCAAAATGAACAAAAGAGATTTTCACATCATGTCTTGTTCTCCTATTCCTGATTGTGTATATATATATATATATATATGTCATTTACATAAACCATATTTCTAATAAAGACTGAGTGTGTTAACTTGGCAGCATTTAATTTCAGAGGTAGATTTAAATTCAGCTCATGACTTAAAATAATAGTAACTCTGACTTTTTATTTGGAAGGCTGGCCAGATTTTTGTCAAAAAAATAATCTCAGGGCATTTAGCATTTATCACTAGAAAATCTTGAAAATTTAAGTGTTAATTAAGAATTTTGAAAAATGATATTCAATTTGCCACATGTTGAAATAGAGGGCAAAGATGCATACAGCTAATAAGGGCTTGTATGATTTACTGGTAATGAACCAGAGATTTCCTAGATAGTCATTTGACATTTGTGAAATTATAGACCAGGCATGAAACAGTAACCTCATGTCTTTATATTCAGCATGACACGAGAATAAAATTTTATTTAAAAATTTAAATAAAATTTAAATGAGACAAGTGAAATTCCTAACTCATGTCTGGAATATGTATGGTCTTAATTATTAGGGTTCTCTTCCTTCCCTTACACAGAATGCATCAATGATGCCACGTGACAGGATGCTCGGGAATGCACCTGGGCAGGGCAGAGGCACACATCTCTATGGATCAGCTGACCAAGACACCTTCGAAGCGTTCTGCAAGAAAAGAGCGCAGCACCACCGAAAGGTCAAAAGAAACACTTTCAGTTTTGAAAGTCATCAGACAATCCTACAATTGGAAATCAGACACTACACTTCCACCCCTTAATGTGGATCCATAAGGAAAAATCTTGGAAAGCAAAGGTACGTAGAAATGCTCTCATGTATTCAATTCTAACATTACTCACGTAAAGGCACAATTCAGGTAGTATTGACAATGCTACTGGTTTTGAAAGTGAGAATGAATTATGAAATTACAGGTTGTGAAGAAATTTTGAAAAGACAAGTACCTCACCTGTACACTTTCCATTAAGTGACCGGTGACACCCCCAGGCCCACTCTTGAGGAAGCTCTTCCCTACCATGGGTTTCCTAGTTGTTTCTGTTTTGGCAACAGTTCAATGGCTTCACTTATTTTTTCCACCTCTGTATGCTATTTCCAGAAGGAAAGTAAAACCATTGTTTTGAGCTTGGACTTCTGCTTTGCAACATTAATGTTACATCACTGTTAGACCACTTTCACATATCTAGGACTATTTTTATCCTGATGGTTCAGACAAGTTTTAAGTTCAGTCAGTACCTACTGCCTGCTCAAGTTCCCTAGCGATTTTAACAGGACGTACAGTCAATCATTTGCTTTCTGTACAAAAATTTACAACTTGGGTCAGGTCTTCGTCCTATAAATCCCAATTAGGCAATGACTTTAGTGATTTAGCTGATAAAGTTCCACACTTCTGTCCTACCCCATCCTTCAAGAGTCACTGCTGTTCACAAGAACTTATCGTCTATGACTTTAGTAATAACCAGAACATAGTAGTCAGGATACTTAGAAAACAGTACTCTACAGCCAAGCTTAATACTTGTCACATTTTATTCAGAAAACATTCTCTGGAAATACATTTAAAATAACATTATATTAGGGATTCTTAGATTTTTCATAGTATCTATTTGACAATGCTTCTCCACTGCTCTCTAGAGAAATGCAGGGTGGGTTAGGGAACATTCCTCCAAGAGACATGCATGGAGATTGCCCTGTCTCCACCAACATCAGGGAAATGCTCACATGAACTTCGATGGGCAAAGCCTCATGGTCTCTTCAAACCTCATCTTTTGAGGGACTTAGGTTATCCTATGTCCCATCTGGATCGTGATACGAGAGGAAATTTAAGTCAGCAAATAGAAAACAAAATAATAGGAGAAAAACCTCCACTGTAGGAAAAACCTCTGAGTATTATCTTCTTTGTCTATGAAATAGGAAATAAATACATATCCTACATGGTATTTACAGAAAGACAAGAGAAAATAAATACAAAAGCACTATTATGAAATTATAAAAGTACCAAAGGGATCCGAATTATTTTGTTGGAAGCAGTTGATAAAACCCATAAATTTTGTTATTACTCACTGAAGTAATAACAGTGAGTGGCTTGATTTTGTACAGTTTGAAGTGCTGAGCAGATGTATGCACAATCTCAGACCTCAGTCTTATGTCTCAGGTTTTCGGGCAGGGTGTGTGTGTGTGTGTGTGCATGCACGTGCACGCGTGCAGGGGAGGTGTACATCTCTTTTCATAATCGGTCCACACCAAAATGCTTGCTTTCAAGAGGCACAGCCATGTAGGCAGGAGGTAGCTCTTTTGACAGCGCAGTTACTCTGACGACAAGCAAATTTGCTGCAGGAACAGAACACTCTCCTGTCACCTTCCTCCAGATGAAGGCCAAATACTGCAGAAATAACAGATGGTGAGAGGCTGAGATCTAATTGAAAATCTACCTATTGAGACAGCAGCAAATGCCTGAGAACTCCAGAGCATGGGCTTCTTTTCCCAGCAGGCAACATGCAGAGTCCCTGACACAGAGGAACCAAAGAAACTTACTTCTCACTTGGCTGGGAGACTGTTTTCCACCCATTTCTGGGATCTCGCCATCCCCAAATGACCCTAACGACTAAGGCAGATTAAAGAATAGTGAGGAGAACATGGCCCCACTAAAGCTTCCAGCACCAGAATCCTTCTGCTGTTCTTGGCTGCGCCTGGGCCTTGGAGACCTTCTCTGTATCGCAGGGCCTGGCATGGGACCACAGTGTTAGGGACTAACACTGGGGAGCAGGACTCTATGGCTCACTTAGTTCTTTCGGTTTCAGTGTTTTACAGTATTTGTTTTGGACTTTATAGCCTTAAGAATTTTCTCCTACTCTTGGCAACTGAAGCACTGGCTGCAGCAGGGGAACAGACCAGTGACTCTAACACTTCTATTTCTAAGCCTCCATTTCTCATTTTACCAGCTCCTATCAGGTGCCCTGTGCTGCTGCACCCACACTGGCCCCACCGTAAGAGAAGCAAGCGTGGACTGGCAATGGCAACAACTGCAAACATACTGAATTTATTTGTAATTCCCTCAGTCCAAATCCTATTACCTTTTAGCCCATTCAACTTCTCCTAATGGATTTTCTCTTCTTACTTAAGTCTTGCTAAGGAAGCAGAGGGGGAAGGGGAAAAAAGTCCCATCACTTATTCACTTTGATTGCTTATAAGGTTGGTTCTTAAAGGGAAAAAAGAAGTCAGGCAATACTGTCAAGTATTTCTAGTTTAGTAGCAACATGGCTTGTACTGGATGCTTCAGGTATGGTCCAACAGACCTTGATCTATGTCCTTGTTCTGTTAGGTTGAAGGTTTTCTAGAAAATGCACAGCCCATTGCAGGGAGCATGAACAAATGTGTCCAGGGACTGTGAGATAAATTATACTTTTAGGGAGCATCATAGAGGCTACAGAAATAACCAGGACACCATCCTTCAGTGATTTTATGTGAGATATTACTATTTCCTAGGATTTATGCCTCTGGAAATACAGCCCATTGGCTTGGAAATAAAGACTTTTATCCTGCTTTGATCTCCTATAAATTTAACTCTAGACAGGAGTTGGTTAGTGTACCCTTGGAGGAAAAGAAAGGCAAAAACTACCCAATACTATATGATAAAGAGAATAAGAGGGAGGAATAGAAGAAAAAGGAGGATGGAAGAGTTACAAGGAGACAGGATAATATAGTAGAAGTAGCAGTGGGTTTGAACACAGCTCTATTTTTTTTTTTATCTAGGAGCAGTGCCAGTGAGCTGTGTGATTTCGGACAATTGACATGCCTCCTCTGAATCTCTACTTCTTCACAGATAAAATAACTCCTTCATAGGAATTTTTAATGTACAGCACCAGTAAAATTAAATTCTCCCTGCAAATGATCATTAATGATTATTCAGAATTTTGCTCTTTGAATTTAACAACCACGTACTTGGTTGAATAATTCCAATGCAGAGTCACTAATTGTATTCTTGATGTTATCAAACTTTCTTTTCATGGGAGAGTGCAGATAGTTAAGTAATTCCTCTTGGTGCTCTGAGTTCCTCCTGTATAAAGTTATATTGAAATAGAGTTCAGCAACTCCTAGAGGATAGGGAGAGTAGTATCAACTTTAGTTGTAGCATGACATCTTTCTTAATGTCTATGGCTTTATTTTGTCTTCCAAATATCTTTGAGAGATACTGACAGTACCTAAACATCTTTGAGAGATACTGACAGTATGTATCTAAGTGATCATTATACTCTGAATTATATATATAGACAGATAGGTAGATAGATAGAGAGAGAGAGAGAGAGAAGACTGGAAAAGAAAACTTTTGTAACTGCAGAAGTCAAAAAGTCTTGGGGTAAGACAAGAAGTCATGCCTTTTTCTTTCAGACTGTATATATATATTCATAGGGCTGCACACAAGTCAATTAAACAAATATTTGGATACCTATGATCAAGGGAAAATTTGTTCTAATTCTCCCAAAGTTGAAATATTGTAACCAAGATGTATCTCATTATGTATGTGCCTCTCAGATTCCTCTCTATTGCGTCTCAACTACTTATACATAGATAGGATGGAGTGAAAATTATCACAGGTATATTAGCTAACTATATGGTAAATATATTTGCTAAGCACAATGAAGGGAATATTTTATATCAACTTTAATCTTACTAGCTAAAGGCAGGGATTCAATAAATTCTAGTGAAAATGCATGAAATTTCAAGTTTCTCAGATACGTGCAAAATATTTGATATTTTACTGATGGCCAGAGAGAAGCTAGAGCAGAGAATAAAGTTGGAAAGCTGAAGAAGCAAGATTCTGTTCTCATTTCTTCAAACAGATAACTTGGAGCAAGACAACAAACTTCACTGAAACTCAGTTTAATTATCTCTAAAATAGAGATGAATAGATTATTCCTTTACATCTCCTTCAAAAAGATCATTTAAAGATGGAGAAAAAAATGATAAAGTATCTAGAATTTTTTGGACACAAGCAACACTTAATTCAAGCCACTGCTGTTTATCTAAAGTCTCAAATCAGCTGCAGCTTCTCAATTGCAGTGAGAAGGAGAATGTTACATAACTTTGTAAATGCCCCATGGTCCGCTTCTATAAAGAGCCCCTCTGAAAGTCCCTGGCTAGCCTCATTCCAAAACATTGCCTTTGTTCCTCCTTTTAACTGAAATTAAATTGCTGCCTGAAGAGCTAAGGATATATTTAGAAGACAGACTCTTCCCATCTTTTTGGTCTTTGTTAAAGTTTCCTAATTGAGAATTATATTCCACAAAATTACACAGCAGTGTAAAGAACTGGGGAAACAGTCAGGCAGTCTGTAGAGAGAAAAAAAAGTCTTCATCTTTCCAAAGTTTTCTGTACTTTCTGACCACACCAAACCCAAAGTCCACTTTTCTTCTGTTGATAAGATGTGTTCCCGCTCTACCACTGCGTTCAAATATTCTCTTACAAGTCAACTATAGGTAACATGTACAGAAAGTTCATTATTTTATTTCAGACTCAAAATTGAGTTTCTTTACTGCTATGGGCGGTGATGGAGAAGAGTCATAGATATAATGGCACCTGTTGTGGTTTGTGTCTAGATATCCCCCCAGAAGTCCCCCATGCAGTCCTGGGGCTGGTTTCTAGAGTTTTTGATTGATTCAAGGTCCAACACTGGGATTATGAGTCTAAGGGCTACACCCGCCCTGGAGCAAGTTGCTTGCATACAATATAAGGGAGGGAAAGAGGCTTGTCTGCAGGTCCTTCCTTTGTGCTCTTGTTGCTTTTGCTGTTTTCCACCACCATGAACTGTTGCCCTCTGTAGTGTGCCACTCTGCCTTGGAGCCATCTGAGTAGGGACTGAAACCTCCAAAAACTGTAAGGTAAGTAAACTTTTCCTTCCTTTGTTTTAGGCATCATGTATTTTGTCCCAGCAATGACAGAAGAGTAACCAAGACAGCACCCAAAATTCATTGAGGGTGGAGGTACATAATGCAGATATCACTGGTTATCACAAGCATTATTTTTAGTAAGTAATGTATAAGCATAGATTCTAATGTAAACCAGTCTTTGAACAGGCTTTGAGAATACACACACACACACATACACACACAAACACACACACACACATACACAACTGTGTGTACATGCAAACCAGCTTCAAGAAGGTAACTTAAGAGAATCAAATTAACAAATACAACAATTCCTTTTCTTGTAATCTTTCATAGTTAGATAAGAACAAAGTCAGACTGATGTTGCCTGCCACCAACAGAGAGCACTAAATGTGGTCTCCAGTGGGAGTGGGGCCCACCCCAGTGGGATCTGGGCTTACAAGCCAAGCACAAGCATCTGCAGGGGTCACAGAAGTTATCAAAGTAAAACTAACCACTGATGTAGAAGGAGACAGAAACATACAGTTCATAACATTAACTAGCTTAAGCCAATAAACTTTCTAGGTCACTCCTGCCCTAGAAAACATACAAAGCAAAATAAATATGTAGTTTTAAAAGTTTTTATTAGTCACACCAAGTAAAAGCAAAGAACAAAATAAGCTTTACATATACATATATTTATATAAATATATATTTATATTTATATATAAATATATATATTTAAGTTAATATATTCAAAATATTACACTTTTGAAGGAAGATCAAATTTGAAAGTAATTCATAACATACTGTACATCCTAGCTCCCATATTAAGCCTTCAAAATTTGGTATGCATTTTATGCTTAGTGCATAGCTCAATTCAGACACCAAATTTTATTGGGAAATATTTACCTGTATAGAAATTGCATAAAATTTAGCATTGAAAAAATAATATACACATCCAACAAGTTCCCAACATGCTTAAGTATTTTCCAATAACTAAACTGACTATCAATTTTCAAAGTTAAATTTAAGTTAATCAAAATGAAACTGAATTAAAAATTCAGTTTCTCAGTCATACTAACTACACTTCTGTGTTGGGCAGCACAGGCATTTGCTGTAATTCAATTTTCAGGTTATTTCTGAACATTTAATGCTGTGACATCCAGTCAGTGAAGAGCAGTAAGATAATTGAAAGAGGAGTTATGTTAATATGGGGACAAAGTACAAAAACATGTTTGCAATGAAGGGAGTTATACAAGCATATGAAATCATTCACTTGGCAATATGAACAGCCCTGAATGACAGCATATAAATCATGCATTGAATAAAAGTGTAATGTGTCTGCAGTTGACAGTCATCAGTAAGAGATGGAAAAAGATGACCAAGAAAAGAGAAAGTGAAAAATATTTATATTCACTTGTGTGACCAGAAGATCAACACTGTTGCAGGATCCTCAGCTGCTACTCTATCAGGCCAAGGTTAAATCAGAAGACTAAGCAGAAAAGGACATAAAGGCAAAATATAGTGAACTGATACTGGTGAAAATTGTGTTGCAAGATGTGGCTAAGTCCATGTTCAAAGGCTTTTTGAGGCTGAGTCACAACAATCTAGTATAAAGTGTTGAGAGCAAGAGGGTTGCTGCCTATTCACCAAAATCATGAAGAGAGAGTAATGCTACTGCAAAGGACGCTCAGCAAAGACAAAAATGCTCCATTTCCCATCAGTGTATCCAGTGAGCGACTTTTTTTGAGTACCTGCCATACCTTTACAGGATTCTACGTGCTAGGTAGAACCTATTGAAGAAGATAGGCAAAACCATTGTCTTTACTTCCTTTCATTCTAACGGAATCACCATGATTTCATTGGTAAATAAACAAGATAATTTTGTATGCACTACATGCTACAAAAATGACATAAGAACATTGTGGTGGAGCATGACAGAGATCCACGAGCCCCTTTAGCTCTGCAGTCAGGAAAGGTAGCTCTAGAATGATATATTGAGTGAAGATCTACAATATAAAAAGAAGAAACAGCCAGATGATCTGGGGATAATGTGACAAGTAGTCCTTTCTTTATAACATTTTAAATGCCTAAGTAATTTCAGTACTATAATTTAATAATTTAATACCTATATAATTTGATTACTGAATAATCAGATTGAAAGGTCCCCTTGTGCATATGTTGTTTAGCCTGAATTGCATGTTTTCTTGAACAAGCTAACTAGAGGTTGCTTTCTGAGTAGAGCATATAATTTTGCTATTCCTGTTGGAGGGTCCTGTGTAGGAGAAAGATGGGTATTGTATGTGTTTTAGCAAAACGTTTTGGAAGTAACTGCTCAAATTTGAAGTTTTCCATGGACTGATATAATGACTAATTTCTTTCAGTCTTAGATTACTTTCAAGGCATACTCTATATTCTTTACATTTCCTCTTGGAAATGTCTCTTCAGACAAAATAAAGAGTAAGGTGATCATACATCCCCGAAGAGTCCCAGTTTGCCTAGAGATGCTCACTGTGTGTTTTACGATACAGGCAAGATGACTTGCAGTGTCCCTTTCCCCTCTCCATGGTACCCTGGATTGGTGAAAAACTACAGTAACTCTAAATGTTCATCTGCTCCTTACACAGAGAGGATAGATGTTTGTAGTCCCAGCAGCTCTTTCTGGTGAGCAGGCATACATAGGAGTATTTTGGGCTCCCAGCCAGTTCTGGTCTGCCAGAAGAAAGACGAATAATCAAGACAGTAGGAAAAAATGTCATTTACACTGAGCACCACACCTGCTCTCACGCAGGCATCACAGTGCCCCTGAGCACTTCTACCCTGCCTCATCATCCTCTGCACTGACCAGCAAGACAGCCTGTTGCTTTGATGATGGCTCACAACAGGGACTGGATTTTTCTGATCTTACATTTGCTTCTTCACTTCAGTTAGTTTGGTTGCATATTTTATTCACAAAAGCTTTTTTATTTACTCAAGCTATGAGTATAATACTTTGAGTATTTTGTTTAGTGCCAAAGCAATCAATATGAGTTAGAAGTAACAAGCAAACCCCCCCAGCCCTACGTCTGAGCTGCTAGGAGAATTTCTGATCTGAGCCAGGGGCTGCCTTTTCCAAATACCAAGATTTATTGCTCATATAGTGAAGCATATGGGAATGGAAACACAGAATTATCCCATTATAGTGATTAGATCCTAAACACACAGTCTAGAAATGGTTCAAAACCAAGAGAGATATAAGCAGAGGGTGCTAAGAATATCAAAAATCATCTTTCAAAAGAGCAGAAAGTCTTCTGACTACAGTGGACCTTTCCTTATCCATGACTTTGCTTACCTGGCCTGCCCTGCTTATTATACCTAGCAATAATCTTCACTGAAAATTCTTCTCTGACTATGCCCAAGCCACCAAAGTAGAACTAAAGTCTCCCTCTGTCCACTTCCATGGCCCCAAGGGCATTCTATTCTGAATCACACCAACAACTGTCAATGGTATACAAGATCTATGCATTACTCTCTCTTCTAAACTCCAAGCTTCTATAGAAAGAGCAGTTTCTTACCATCTCAATAGTCTCAGTCTTCCAGCTTACATGTAGTAGTCACTCTAGAAATTTCCTCAGAGTTTAACTGAAACCCACAAATATGGATGCATTTTAGGTCTTATTGTTGAGGGAAGGGATGAATAACTTGATGAATTATTGCACTATTATATGGCCATTTTATTATATAGCTATTTCCTCGCAGACAGACCAGCTTTAAACTCTACATGAGAGATTCAATTTAGGGGAAACAACAGAAAATTGGAAAATTCATCTTGACAGTAAGCACTGAGATGAATAATGGGCAAAGTGTGGGGCTCTTCTTTCCTGGGTGCACAAGTGCATGCACACAAACACACACACACACACACACACACACACACACACACAGAGCCATACAAAATCATTTAGTTGTAGTCCTATCTGAAAGGGCAGGAGTGGACCAGAGGGCTTTTTCTATGCGGAGCCCACCCTCTCATTGGTATCCTAAATAAAGGTAAATTATTGCACACTCTTGACTCCTTTATGTGGTGAGGTCATGGCATAAGCTGAAGATAAATTGAAAAATACTTTACCCTCTCTTCCATTGTGAACTTCATCACTAAAAGTTATGTTGCCATTTACTTCCATGAAATTATGTTAGAGTCACTCCTGGCTTTAAAAGAAAAAGATGTTTTCAAACTATAGACCTGCCTTTGAGAGTGGGTGTGTGTTTTACTTCAACATATTTCAGAAAAGTCTGAGAATTTCACAGGTGAGAAATGTAAAGAGACGAAGTGATTTAAACCTGACTATATACAGCCTGGTGTGGTCTCTAGTACATATTAGGCACTTGTAAATACTAGTAAGAAAATAAAACATTTGTATAATTGAATGAAAAAATGAATAGAAGTAGTTAATAATTAGCAGGGCTGTGAATTATAAGTATCGGACATTTCAGGTAAAAGGCTAGCTTTGTTTTAACACGCACTGATATGGGGTGTATATATCTTAATGAAGGTAATTATCCTTCGTTAAGTTGCAAAAAATATGAAAGACACTCTTCAAAAACCAATTCCCAGTCCTTTCACTCATGTAGCCCATGATATCTGGAAATGGGAGAGCTGGCTCCCCTATATAATAATGACTCATTATTGTGCGGGACAGGGATAGCACAGTTCTTCTGGGCAGAAAGTCTTCCAATATTTGTACATTGTTAGCACTGCCATTCTACCCAAGTCATTCAAAGTCAAAACATGTCTCTGGCCAGTTTGCTTCAGCCGCGCTCCCCTCAGGCTGTAGCCATGGGTAAGGATACTTCTCACAATGTCAGAGGACTCCCATCAATCCCTGTCTGCTACTCATTATTCTGTTTCCTCTACCAGTGCTCTGAGCTCCTACAAACTACTGTGTTAACAACAATCGTGAAGTTTTCTTTCTCCTTCTGTGCATGGCCACGGTGCATATCTGTCAACTACTGTAGGTTGAAATACCTTACCAGAATGGAGAATGCATTTCAAGACAAAAGCTACAGTGCAGTCAACTGGTCAACAAACATGGAAGAGCAGAATACTGTACTCCTCTTAAACATACTCACACTAGGCATTAGAAGGCACTAAGTTTGTGCTGAAGTTACAATAAAATAAAACTAACTACACATATACCCATACGCATAAGGAGTCCTCATTTAGCATGGTTCTGATAAGTGTGAACTGCACCTACCATGATTTAATTAAGAAGTCTAATCTCCTCTACTAACAGGATTTAAATTTCAGTCACTCTATTATATTAACTGTATTTGCACGAAGAATAAACTTGGCTGCCAGTTTTTAGTGCACGCTCATGGTATAAATCATAGATACATATCATGATCAATGACCAATCAGGATGTTTTTTTGCAATGCCTGTCAGTGAATGATCAGGGAGTATCTGTTTTTGAGTTCATGCACAGACCTCAAAGCATGTAGGTTATTGCCTTTTGGTTTCTAAGTGATAAATTTATGTGACATTTTCAAAGAGAGAACTGGCCAACAAAGTGACAAAAATGAAGATGCCAGAAGTTAAATTCAAGTTGAAAATAAGTGGAGTTCTAGGGGAAATAGCTAACTTCCAAAAGAAGTGATGGAGGCTATGTCTGTGGCTAGAAGTTCTTTCTAAAATTAAAAATTAGTTCCCCTCTCCTTAGAAGTACTCATACATCTGTCATTTATACCAGCAAAGAGACATGTTACTTTCTAGTTTATAGCACATGAAGGGGATCATGATCTCATGATTTTATGCCACGTATCAATAAGAAGGAGGCCTTGGAGCAGGCTCTCTGTTGCTTTGAAAAGCCACTTGGAATATAATCCTGTTCCTCGTTTCTGGATTCAATGCCCTTGCAATCATGACTCTAACACAGTTAAATGCATTATTTGCTATAACAGTCATGGGAAAGATTTTCTTCTAACTTTCCTTTAAAAGATCTATGAGACTATATTCTCCTGGAATTGTATCTCTTCTTTGCTGCATTCCCCCTGTAATGCTCTCAATAGAGGGGTCATGAATAGAGCTCAAGTGACAAGTCATCTGCTGTTAATTTTCTCCAGAGAGCAATGCAATAAAGCAGAAATATGATACAGTAAGATTACCTAGAATCTTTCTCATTCTAAAGCGAAAGTATGGACACAAAAATAAAAATATCTCCAGTCATAAAGAGTGAAAGAGTCTCCTAGTCACTCTAAAATACTAATATTTTATTAATACACTGTGCATATAAGAATTGGTGCATATGTCAAAAAATCCACAGAGTTATTTCCTGCTGGAAATTTTTCTTCCATTAAAATTTTAATTAAAAATTTTTTAAAAATTAATTTTTTTCTGTTCTAATTACAAAAGTGAAATATTCTGAACAAAAGAAAAGGTGAATAATATAAAATTGGAAAAGGCATAGTGAGAAGGGTAAGTCAATTCTGGAGCAGATTTGTTCAGGCTTTCCTTAGGGTATGCATGCATCCTAGGTGAATGTAATCTCATACTCTACCTTGCTTTTCTATACTTTGATTTTTCCATCAGCCTCTGTTATAAAATTCTAATGATATTTATAGGCTACTGACCATCTGGATAAATATCATAAGCTGGAATCAGCTACTAGTTTACAAGAAATTACCTAAAGTTATGTCCTTCTCTTGGGAAGAAATCAGTTTGAACTCATGACCTTAGAAGAAAATAGATTTTCCAACTTTGGTATCAGAACACTATTACTTTTATGTGCACTATTCTCTGGAGTCTTGTTGATCTCATGCTTAGGGGCAAGAAATCATTTCTGTGAGCCTAGAATTTCTAGTGTTTTTAGAACACAAACATGTGTTCAGAAATACAAAGAAAGTGCTGGACACACATGGAGCCCATTTAAAGGAGCTCTAACAGGCTAGTTGTTGATAATTTGAACCAAAAATAAGTGTGGTAACAACAAAATCATTCATTATTTCTACTGCTGATTAACACAAGCTAAACCTATGAAAGATTCATAGAGATGCTAAAAAAAAAGTGAAGATAAAGTATTGTGCTATAACGTAGAAGTATGTATATAATAAAGTATATTGTTAGGACTTTAATTTGTAAGAGTGCTAAAATATGAGGGCTACATGTATGTTTTAGTTTACCTCTTTGATGCTTGTTTATAAAACATTGGATAAGGGTAAATGAAAGTAAGAGGAAAAGCACCAGTCTTAAAAAAAGAAAGAGGCTTACCAAAAGCAGACAAATCTGATTAGATCTGGTCTTCACGCCTGATAACCTGGTAGAATGAGGCCCAAGGGAACCTCCAATAAGATACATTAATATGATAAGACGAGAAACAAGGGGTTGGGGATTTAGCTCAGCGGCAAAGCGCCTGCCTGGCAAGCGCAAGGTCGTGAGTTCGGTTCCTGATACCGGAGAAAAACCAAAAAAAAA
>NW_004955438.1:2878336-2918736 GCF_000276665.1 Chinchilla lanigera | reverse complement strand
ATACCGGAGAAAAACCAAAAAAAAAAAAAAAAAAAAAAAAAGACGAGAAACAATCACTTATATCCATCTTCCCCTCTAAGGAGATGAAATTGTCAGAAGGCACTTGTCTTTTAATAGGGTGTTTTAAGAATGTAGGTTTTTCACAATGCTAAATAAGTTGCAGTATCTAATAATGATCATGGGTCATAGCATGACATTAAGTGTGACTTTTAATGATGCATTAGTTGTGTACAAAAGCAGTAAGTTACAGGGGAAAATGCAGCTTTGTGTAAAGGAAGTTATGTCTTCACACAATCAATGAACTGAATGATTAAAAAACCCCTTCAATCTGCACAGAAGCTGCTCAACCTGAGCAGACGCTGAGATTTGGTTGATATTGGATAAGCAACTATGTACTATTTAATACCTTAGGTAAACACTGATAAAATCCTAGAAAAAATATGAAAACAAGTATAGAAATAATAAAATTAATCACACCAACTATTTCTTATAGGTTAAATTATAAGAGTTTAAAATGTGAAATTATTAAATTTTTATTAAATGAGTATTTTAAGTTATTTCAAATGCAAAAATCAGCCATACTACATATGCAACTGAAGTTAAAAAATTTTTTCAGAGTGCCTGGAAATTGAACTTGGGGCCTTTGCACTAGGTTTTATCTCCAGCCCTCTTTACTTTTCATTTTGAGATGGAGGTCTCACTAATTTGCCTAAGATGGGCTCAAACTTCCAAATCTCCTGTCTCAGCTCTCCGTAGTGCTACAACCATGTGCCGCCACACCCACCTGAAGATTAAATGTTTAAGAGGAATGCATCATCATTTGTAAAATTTTACATGAAGAAATACTGATTTTCAAATTTCTGCTTTTGAAATATAGGATTTTAATATATTGACCATCAAACAACATAAATATAATAAGAATTTTTCTCCTCCCCACACAACAGCCATGCAGATATTAAAGCACCTGATAATAAAATATCTCAATTTTGTTACATCTCTATTATGACTTAATTTTTTAAGCTGGCTTTAGACCTACTGGGACTAAAGCAACACAAACAGCATGCCTTTAACAAAAATGTAGCCCATCAGTACTGCTTTGGGTACAAAGAGATGATAATCTGAGTTGTGAAAACTTGTGTATAACATCATATAAACTCTATTCTATTATGCATTAAAGAATTGAAGTCTCTTACACTTTTATTTAATCAAATTTGTGCATGTAACAGCCAGATTTTTCTCTGATAACAAGTCTAAAACAATCTAAAACAATAAAAATGTGTTTTGTGGTTATCATGGTTCTCATTTTTAGGATGAGGGCAGCACAAAGGCTCCTGAAAACTCCTGGGAGCCAAGGCAAAAAGAAGAAAAAGCTCCAGAGTCTCCTATCAGCACTTAGCCCTTGCCCTGCAGGGAGCCCATGTGACTCCGCGTCAGGGATCTTTGGCTAGAAGTGATCACGTGGCCCCACTCACTATAAGAAGTGCGCCTAGAGTATGGAGCGTCAAAACTATTAAGTGGATTTCTTTTCTGCTGCAACTTCCACATATAAAATAAAGCTGTAAAACCAACTGAGTCTTCTTTTTCAAAAATGATGCCAAATTCAGAGATCAGGGCATGATTTCTGTTGAGCAAAGAGTTATTATTTATTTTGCATCCATCCAATATATGTGGATGATTTCAATTCCCTGCTGGGAGGAGATTTGCTGTTTCTTCACTGAAATGCCAGGGTCTCAGCATGGGTCAGTTCTGAATTTTTTCGCTAAGATCTGTGCCCTGCATCTTTGAAATGGTTCTGTTGCTTTGCTCAACAATATCTGGAGAAAGCTTTAAAAAAAAAAAATAATTCTCCATTATTTCTGTCTCCAGACCCATGATTTTCCCCACAAAATATCTTGTTCTAAAAGCACAAATCTAGGCTCAGTATCATTTCCTCATAGGCCAGACCTTTGTGGGATAATTTCTCTGTCAACCCCAACAATGACTTTTTCTTTATGTTTCTTACGTTTTTTTTAAAGGTGAGACCTCAAAAAAAGGAGTTTTGTTCAATCTTTCTGATGCTGACAGGTTAATAAGTGGATTCTAACAAATGTTGGAAAAGAGGGAAATGCTCCCCAAGACAGACCAAAAGCATGCTTTCTTCCTACTAGTCCTTCCAACCCCTGTCACCCACTCCCAACCCCTGTCACCTACTTCCACTCCTAACATTTCTGTAGGTTTTAAAATGTTCTCATAAATTTATTGCTACATATATGTTTTAGGGCCATGCCTTAAAAGTAAAGACTCAAAAGCAAAGAAAAAGTATATGACTAAAAAATATAGAATGTCTTTAACGATAGCTAATACTGACTTGTTTTAGTGAACGTAGGACCCAGAGCATGTCCATGAGCCTATAGTACTTTTTATCATTTTGGTAATGAAATAATGACATGTTCTCATATATTCAACAGCTTTCCTATTGCTGGACACAATATCCAAAATCTGCAACTTAAAAAAGAAGAGGTTTAAATTAGAGGTTTCAGGGAACACAATCCATGGTGGGCCAACTCTGAGGCATGAATGTCATGGCAGAACGGCCAGGTAGAGAAAGCTGCATCATGTATGGTGTGCAGGGAGCAGAGCAGAGAAACACTGCCAGAGGGAAGAGGGAGTGACCAGAACTGTTACCCAAAGTCACACCTCCATGACCCACTCAGACACATCTAGAAGTGTGCTCCACCAACCGTCCAGGTGGATCCCAAAAGCAATCAAATTGAAGCAATCAAGTTTAACATTTACTTTTGGAAAAAAATAGTAACACTCCAATTTTCCCAATTACTTTAATAAGCAAAGCATTTTGTAAGCATTTGTGGTATTTCATTTTCATCTAGATCCTTATTTCATTGTAGACAATTTCACAGACAAAATATAAAGAATTATCTACAGAGATATTTTATAAAATGTGTGAAACTGTGGTAGGAAATATAGAGTAATGTACATAACATAGCAGGACCCCAGGCAACCCCATCAATCAATACACATGCAGCTTTTTTCTGAAAAATATTATTATCAGAATGGAAGCTCTAAAATAGGGCCCATGTTTGTCTTATTCACTGATACATTTCTAGTGCTTAGAAAGTTGCCCAGGACAGAATAAACACATAAATTTTTGACCATACGAATGAATATCAGAATCTCCGAGTAGCTAAATGTATGTAAATTATTACAAAAGCCAATTTGTTCATGTTCTCCAATAAAGATTATTACCAGATGTTGTGGAACAAGAGCTACAGAAATCACTGGAAGGGCACATAGAAGAGAAAAGGAAAATGAAGAAAATCAAGTCTGAGAACCCCTACTATCCCAAATCCTCATATTCTAGTAACCATAATATTTTCGTCCTGTTGCTGCACTCTAAGAAATGTTAAAAGGCTACTAGAATGAAAATGGAGCCTCTCTCATCTTCAGTATCTACCATGTGTGAAGTGATGCTTTGCTTCTCTTACTTGAAATTCATATAAAGACCCTTCACATCACAGAGAAACATTCTCATTAAGAAGGAAAACGAGAACAGATTTCCCCATCAGTGATGAAAACAATATCCACTCTAGAGAGAAGGCTGGTCTCCTTGTTTCAAATGAAGCAGCCCTTCTCTCTGATTGGAGCTGTTGCCAAGCCCTAAACCTCCCTGCCTCATAGGAGCTTAGAACATGCAAGCAATAAATAAGCCAGCATTTGATGATTATGGTATACTTGTAATAGGGTCAGCCTGGCAGAACAAAGGGCCGCATAATTTTGCATTCATTACAGCCTAGAAATGGAAGCGATGAAAGTAAAAGGGTATGGAGGAGAGAGTGAGAGGTCTGAGATGTCTCTATAATGAGCTCGCACAAGGAAAATCTCTCCCCCGTGTCCTCATGCATCAGCCAGCCGCACTGCCTCTAGAGAAGCATTACGGTTGTGCTGAAATGGAGGACAAGCCCTGGCATTCCCCGGAGAAGGAGGGTAGTGTGGATGGGCTTCCATTTCCCACCTCAGTCTCAGATTCTGAGAAGCATGGACCAGCTTATTTAAAGGAGAAGATTTTGAAAGCGACATCTCCACATCATCTTATATCTGTACTATAGAAGTAATACTAGGAAGTATGAGTTAAGTTGCTGAACAGTCTGTCTTCACATTTTACTGTCAGATATGACAGTCGAAGTCAAAGTCAAAGTCATACCAGCTATGATCATCAAAGTACTCTTGATTATATCCTTAATCCTTTAATCACTAGTTTCCATGGATGCATAATGGGTACAGTAATAAAATCTATCATATGTGCTTATGGTACATAAAATGGCATACAAGTAAGTACTTGTCTAACATTTAAAAAGTTTTTAAAAAAATACAGAGCTACTACTTGATCACTATAATACCCAAAACAAGGACCTCACACATGGAATTGTATCAAAGAATAAAACATATCATGACTTCTTACTAAACAGACCTAATAAAAAGACTCATCATATTGTGAGATCATATCTTCACATGCTTTCTCCGTATCAAACCTAAAGTATCAGATTAATATTTTCTCCAAGAAATACTGGACTAAGTTCTAGACAGGCAGATAAACTTGCTTTTATATGAAATAAGAAGACATACTTTTTCTCGGCCAATTCAAATTCTAGATAATCTCATATAAGAAAGGAAGTTTCTCTTCTGATTTTCCTATCTTCAAATTTCTCAAATGGCTGCAAGATGGTTATTTCTGCACTGTACACTTGAATTCTTAAAATAATCACTTTTAGCATCTGTACAAGCCTTGGAAATCAAAAGTTATGGAGACACATCTCATGAAATAATTATCACTAATGCAAATAGAGTCCTTACTATAAGAATGAGTTTAGTTTGGGCATATTAAATGTACAATGTTAATGATTCAATCAGGTGCTGTTTGATCAGGCAGTTGGAGAGCAACACAAGACACAAGAATATTGTCGTATTTAAAGATAATCCTCCTAGGAGTCGTTTCAGAGATCTAAGAGTGGAGGCTATGAGCATGTCTGAAATCAACCATAGAGGGGCATATATCCTGAAGGAAATGTAAGAAAGCATTTCTTACTAACATTTTGGATAATTCTTCTCTGTATGGAGCTGTCCTTTGTATTGTTAAATATTTAGCAGGATCGCTGGACCCTACCCACTAGATGCCAATAGCAGTTGATCCATCCTTCCTTTTTTCTTCATTCCCTTTTCTCTAGTTATCTGTGATAACTAAGTGTATTTCCAAACATTGCCAAATGTTCTTGAGGACTGTAGGACAACATTTCCCTGGCTGAGAACCACTGATTTGGAGGTAATGAGTGGAAGGAACTAGAAGCGACTGAAAATGGCAATGAAAATTTAAAAGAATAGGAAACTACAGTATGATGGAACCAAACACAAACATTCAAGAAGAAAATAACCAATACATGGCTCTTAAAATGCAACCTTTAGGCCAGCAACATGGGCATTGCCTTTGAACTTTTTGGAAGTTTAGATTCTCAGTCCCCACCCTAGACCAAATGAATTATCAACTTTGCATGTGGGACCCAGAAATCGGTGCCTCAACTGCCACCCAGGGATCATGATGAATGATAAGGTTTGAGAACCATTGGTCAAGAGCAATAAAAGTTACCTGGAAGTTAAAGAAAAAGAGTTTAAGAAAGGCTCAGCTTATGTCATTATCTGCGATACTGGACTGTAAAATTGGGGGGGACCACTTTTGGTAGTGAAATAGGAAAGAAAGACAAACTGGATGTGTTCCAGAATGTGGGCAGTGAAGAGGTGGCGACTGAGAACGAAGACTACTTTTCTAGGAGGTTAGTCGTGATGCGAAAGAGAAAGTACAGTAATTTTAAACCCTTTCATTGTCATGAGGAATTTTTATTTGCTTTAGGGTACAGGAGACAATCACTTTCATGGCCAGGGAAAAGAAGTCGATGGAGAGGGAGAAAATGATGACAGGAAACCTGAAAGAGGTAACTGATGGAGGAGGGCAGCTGTACTGGTGAGTGGGCCTCTCTGCTCTACTTACTGTTTGCTCACATGGCTAAGAAACTCAAAAGGTGAAATAAAGAATGAGACATCAATTTAGACTGCTCTGGTGTACAACTTATGAATGTGGTACAAATATTAAATCTTTTCTTTAAGAGTATAGAGCTTCTTTCTGCTCAGTATGGGCCATAACTTGATCTACTGCAATAATTCTCAAACAGGGAGGACTTTTGACTTGCAGGGACACAAAATATAATTTTGGCCTATTATAAGTGGAAGGGGCGTCCTTTGGGCACCTACCAGGCACAAGTCAGACATGCTGTTAAGCATGCTACTGTTCACACCACAGTCCTTTACAACAAAATGGATTTGACATAAAATATAAGGTTGAGAAAGAGGGGTTTATTGAGAACAACTGTTTTATCACTCCCTTGTATTATGAATTTTAGGCAACATGATTGATCTTTCCAAGTTGGGAATTTACATCATAACTCTAATGTTTGTATAATCTCTTTTGTCATGACTCTTCTAAGCCAGAGGTGCTCACCTACTTTTGTGTAAGTTCTTTCCTATTTCAAATCAAGAAAATTACTTTTAACTCTATCATCGCATATTCTGCTGTAAATTTGGTCCATATGCCAACATGTATGCATACTATACACAGTTGCTTATATGTTTTTTACTTACTGTCAATAAAATGTCTTTCTTCAGAAAGTAAACTTTGCATATTCCAGAGACTAGCCTTGTTCTTTTCCAAGGTATTACATTTTACATTGTTTAAAACTCTACAAACACTTGCAGACAACACTTTTGAGAGTGCTTATTTCTCTCTTCTATGTATACATAGTTGCTGAATAAGTCAACAAAGATGCCAGTTCTTTACATTATTACTGGCTTGGTTTATTCATTCAAAGTTCCAAGAAACAAGACCTATAATGGAGAACTCTGCCAACTGCAGCAGGAAGCAACTGACAAGGGTCTATTTGTTTGAAAGCTCTATTGTCCAAAATATTGCTGCCAGTCAGGTTTCAAGGGCTAATGTACAACTGAATGCAAGATGAATTCTTTTTTCCTTCTCCCACCAGTCCACTCCTACGTGCTGAAATAAAACTGCAAGGTGGCAAGGGAGATAAAATAATGGCTAGAAGTAGGCAGCTGGGAAAAAGAGAGCCCTAAAAAGGGCTAGTTTTACAAAGGGTTACTTTTTAAATATCTTCCCTTGGAACACCTAAGATTAATGGCTGTGCGTAGGAAGAAAGAATCTGTTGGTATTTTAGTCATTTTTATGTACTCAGCGTATTTTTTTAAAAATAAAATGATAAAACACTATAATTAAATGATTACTCACAAGTGGACTATATTAGGTTCTGTGGATATTGCTTAAAATGAGCTATAACTTCTTTAAGCTTCTGGTTTTGAAAGTTTTGAATAAATAGCTTAGCCATGCACACACTGGATTTCTTTGCTGTTATGGGGAGTGGACTGTTGAGAAAACAGAATTTTGTAGGTATTCGTTACCTGCACAGAACAATTCTGATGGTCCCACATTTTCTAAAGCTTTCCATTTATCACACCCAATATTCTTTTGAGTCTCCTGACTGTGCAAGATATTGTACCACCAATTGAGAACAATACTTAACACTTGTTAATAAAACTTAGAATAGAGAAGGTGAGTATAGAAATTCAGGGCTGTCAAGAATTTCAGCTTTCAAGAGTTGGATAAAAGGTGGAATACAGTGGCTGGTGCAATTTGATGGCAAACAATGAGTGTTTGAGATTTTAATTCCAGGTTTTATGAACATTTCAAAACAGGTAAGTTAGTAGTGAAATTCTTGCCCATTTACCCAATTAATCTTCTTGTCTTGCCCAAGAGTTAAAGATTCTCACCCTTTCATATCGTTACTTTCTTCTCCATTCTCAAGTTCCTAGATAATATTCTTGTAGGTAGTTTCTGATTTACAGATGATGGTAAGAATTGTACAAGGAGTGTCTCATTCATCTTCCCCTTATAGTAACATCTTACTGAACTGTAGATCATGATCCAAATGAGGAAGCAGAACTTAATATCCAGACCATATAAATCGCTATCAAAATAGCAAATATCCTTCTTATTCATTCATTTATCTACCTAATAATAAGGAACTTTCCAATAAGGTGTGCACCAATCTAAGGATTTGAAAGACACCCATTCACTGCTGCACATCATTTGAGACAATATAAAATGGCTCTGAGGGGACGGAAGACAGTCCTAGTTAAAAGCTGGTCCACATCTTTATTCCACGTGAGTGATGCCCTCAAATGCTTTTTTTCAGTTTCATGTTTGCATTCCTTAAACTCTTTTAGGGAATCTAAAAGATTCTCCCAACATATCTTTGATTTAAGGATCTCCCAACATGTCTTTGATTTAAGATATATTTGTGTTATAAAATGGCTGTCTTTATGATATTTATTGCTCTATTTTTCCTGAATTTCTTTTTTACATTGTACAAGGTTGGGTAAACTAAAATAATGTATGTAATGCAATGTAATTATGTACTAAAAGTCCAATACTCTTGGAATCTACCTATAAACATAATGACAAGTGAAAGAAGGTAAGAAATTTTTATTGTGCCTATTTATTAGCCATGCATCCTGACTTTAAGAAGCCTTTTACATCTTGTTATAGAAAACTATATTGAACAGTTCTACCATCTTGTCTAGTGAAACTCTGTATTACCTCTAATGTTTTATTGAAGAAGTATTTTCTTATTCTCTTTAATGGTTTGAGCAATCTTTCATTCCTACATCTGATAATGTGAGCAACGTAGTTGGGGATAGCGATATGCAATGTAACAACCACTGTTGGTTTGTATTAATTTGCCTTGAGACCCTGTATCACTTTGAATGTTCTTGCTTTGATTTGTTTATGTTCGTATAGTGGTATGCCGCTACTGTTCTAGTTTTTTGTTTGTTTGTTTCTCATGTACTACTCTTTTTAAACTAAAAGAAAAGAAAAAAGAAAACTATAGCCTTGCAGAGATTTGAGCTAGTATGCTACTTTGTGGGCACTGGGAATTCAGGCCAATGCTTGTTTTCAAGGTGAAGTTAGCATTTGCACGATGAATGATACTTTCAATCATATCTAACATCCTCCTTAAACTTTCCTTATAAGAAATGGAAGCTAAGTAATTTAATGTTAGGAGCATCTGAAACAATGGGTAAGATGGTTGCCTGAAAAATACATATTGTATAAAAGAAAGAGACAGTAGGAAATTCTTCATGAATCTAGGTGGGACACTCAGCCCACCTGGAAGAGGACAGAGTTGCTAAATCTCCACAAGCCTAGTAAACATCTATCTAAATATTCATTTTTCTATCAATGAGATTAAGGAGGGTCCAATATTGTAAACTCAGGTATTTTATAAACCTTGCCGGCTCTCCTGAGGACTTTTTCCTTGTTCTCACTGGCTTTTTCAGAAAAGGATTCCTAGACCTTTGCTTGTATAATATAAATAAAGAGGGAAAACAACAGAGAGAAAAGTATCTAGTTTTTGTAAGTTTCTAGTTCTTACAAGTCATCACTGTCCCTTGGTAAACTGATAAGGTTAATTTTCTAAATCTACCAACATCAAATCCAACTTAAATTTGCCAAGGAAAAGATACCCCCCAAATTTGGCTGAAGCCACCAGCTTGTCTCCACTCCTCTTAGTAAACAGTATAAAGATACTGAGAGACAGACAACAAGCAGAGAAAATTCTATTGAAATCAATGTAACATTCATTGAGTATGTATCATGTAAAAGAATAATGTGTGTAGGTACTGAAATTGCATGCTGTGAGTAATTATGAGGGAAATGCGTGATTTAATGGCAAATGTCTCAAAAGTTTAGAGACGTAGTCTAAGTTTCTATTTTCCCCTATAATGATGCATCCTCAGTATCTTCCAGTTTCTCATAACACAGTGCAGAATTTGTTTTCTTCCTTGTGAAAGTTCCTTTCTCAAAGTAGAAAACTGATTCATCTTAGGGAAAAATTTTTCCCATTTGATGGCATTCAAAAACACAGGTGGTACTGCACTGTGATTAATCATGGATGTGGACCGCTTAAGACTGCCATTTATTAGTTTGATTGAAAGTTTCAAATTTCAGATAGGCCCCCAAAATATTTAGAACTATAAGAAAAAACCATGTCCTTCACAGCTGTGATGCAACCTTTCAGTTGGATGTCCTACATGTCTTGCCAATATGTGGCTCTCTATTAAGTGTTTTTACTGTATCTGTCAGATTGCATAGTCCGAGACTTGCATGAATTGTGTGTGTGTGTGTGTGTGTGTGTGTATGTGTGTGCACCCAAACCTTGGAAAATCAATATATTTTTGATATTTGAAACACATTTACTGATGATAAATACATAGCAAACTATTTCCATTCTTAGAAAAAGAGACTTGGACTGTAATTTTATACATATTCATGAAAAGTACTACTTTTGAAAATTTTTTTGGGAAAAAATAATTGGAGTTTCTTAAAAATCAACCTTGGTATTATAAGACTATCTTAAACTGCCAACAAATTTAACTTTGCCTAATCCGAAGGCAACCTACTTCCATAACCCATAGGGACATCTGTCTTAATGCACATTAACACACACACTCATACTCAAAAACTTACCACTTACAATAAGGTGACACAAATGTAGTAATCCCTTCAATATTCACAAATTCTACTCTCACATACAGCTCCAAGACAGCTTTCAACCACTATAAAAATTATTATTTTGTTTGTGATATAAGAAGATATTATCCATATTTCATCATTCCCTTTGGCACATTCATATTGGTCCTGCCCAAAATAAAATATGTACTTGGCTCCAGGTGAGGCTTAATCTTTTCTGCGTTGGATTAGGCAATCCAAGTCAAATAAAATGTAAGAACTAGACTTAGAAAGCACAGTTTTGAATCTACCCCAATTCTCCCCTACCTCAGGAAAACACTGTTATCGTCCACTCAGTCTCTCAACTCGGAAAACAAAGTAATATCCTCGATTTCTCCTTCCCACTAACCCTCTCCCACTCCGGTATCCACAAACCACTGGCAAGTTTGTTCTCTGTATTCCAAAAATGTATTCAATGCTTTGACTTCGCTTTAACCCTCCTACCAAAACCTCCCAAGTAAATGGCTCCCTCATCCTCTCCTCCTTCAAATTCATTTTTCATAATGAAGAAAAAATGCACTTTCAAAGTATGAATCCTGCCATGTCATCTCCTCAGTGAAATCCCATTGGTGTTCCTGATTATTTCAGAATTGCATCTTAATTGCTTAGTGTAATCTTCAATGTTCTAAAGTCTGGGCAGCTGTCTCACTGATTCTGTTTCTACCTTTCTTATACTTTGTCAGGAACTGATCCTTCTCAAAGCTCATACTCATCATGTGGACGGCCACTTTTCAACCTTCAGGTCTCAACTTCAATGATATCAGGGAAGGGCATACTATATAAAGGTAATTTCTTCAGCTCAGTTATTTATCATGTCACCCTGTTTTCCTTTGCAGTTTGGTATCCATCTACAATTATTTTGATGCCTGTCTGTGTGTTTACATATTGTTGGACATAAGTTCCTTGCTGTCAGGGAAATGTTCTGATTGTTCGCTTTTCTATTCCTAGTGCATAATGCAGACCTGCTCTGTGGTAAGGCTGTCAATAAACTCTGGGTATATGGTACATTTGATCTTAGCCAAAAGGCCAAGAAGCAATAATGCTGGGTATATGGAAGAGAAACATGTAAGTTAAAATGATGTGTTTTCTCTCTCCTGGATTGTTAACATTAGGAATCACCTTCACACTGACTTTAGGACTTGAGTATGTTCTACTCTCTGCTCACTAAGGCCCTCAGGAACCTTATCAGTAAAATCATAGATTTGTACTAAATGGGCTTTACAATGTCTTTTTAGCTGAGGAGGGCTGGTATGTTCAGTAAAATAATACAGGATATAACTAACATAGCCACAGAGTTCATCATCTATCTTTTAAAACTCTTACTAGTATATAATAGTACTTGGAGTCTTACATCCACATAGGAGAAGAGACCCATATCTCCATGTATGTATTATGTGTGTGTAACTCTCTGTCTATTTAAGCTATTTATTTCTATCTATTATATCTACCTGTTCATCTCATTTTATCACAAGCTCAACAATTAAATCCTAGACATCAGGACCCATTTTCACTTGGGAGCAAATACAAATAGACTACATTGTGTGCACAATAAGAGATCGCTTCCACATACATTTATTCAAACTCCTACTCAATGAGCTTAACCATATTCTATTTGTAAATTTTATATACCTGTCAACTATTATTGTTAAAAGAATGTTCCATAAAGTGAATTACTAACTATACTCAATTACATGAAATTCTCTATGACAATGCCATATTTAATTGCAAATGTATGAAGATATTAAATATTTTTAAATCTGTTTTAGTGACAGAATATGTTCACAGGGGGCAAAAGTGCAGCAGTCACAGGGAAGATTAAATGCAAATGTAGTTTAGTGTAATTTAACCACTACTGCTTTCATCTGAATACTTGGTTCTTTTTGTTTCTTAGAAATGCAAAAGTGCTATCTAGCTTCTTCCTGCGGGCTTCAAGCAAGGAAACACATTTGTAGTATTTTTGTTTGAGAATATAAATAGTTCTTGTGGATTATTCTCTCTCATTCCATTGAAAGAAAGAAATATTACTAAGATAAAATATTTATATTTCCCAAATTAGTTCTAAATTTTGAATTTGGTTTCAACTCCTGCCATTTCTTCTTAGCACATGACCTTCAGTTTTCTAAGGCTGTTTGGTTGGAAGTTTCTGAGCTATGGCATCTTACAGCTCTTGGGTGCCCATCTAGAGACAGTTGATATCAAACCTCTGAAACTGTGAGTCAAAATAAACTGTTTTCTCTTTTGAGTTATTGCTGGGGTTAAAAGGTTCTTGCAGTCATAGCTATAATATATGTGTATATATATATATATATATAAACTTCAAAAATAAATAAATCACTATTCTAGTTTTAGTGTATTTTGACCAAATAAGCCAGTAGGCCCAGGAATGAAATACCATGAAATGATATAAATCTTCTAAGCAATGAACGAGTGCTGGCAAAATAAAATAATGATGAAAGGATCTCTCATCTCACTAAAATAAACCTTTGAAGTGTTAGATGGAGCAATTGCTAAAGGATTGACCAGGAAAAAATTATCATAAGGTTTTTATAAAACCCAGAAAAATTACGAAGTAATAACTCTAGGAAAAGTGAATTTACTTGAAGTGATAAATTGGAAAGTGATGGTGACTTCAGTGTTCTGAGGTTCATGCCATCAGATAAAGGAAAAATGCCTAAGTAATGTGAAGTCTTAATGAGAAGTCAATTAGTCCAGCATTGATATCAATTAATGAGATAGTTCAGACAATAACAGAAAGTGCTGGCTAATTTTCCTCTTGTATTCTCTACACAGCCTGACCAAAGGCGTAAATGGGAAAATCCATTTTCCTTTTGGAGATCAAGAAATGTAAAAGAAATACTTTAAAGTCTACTAAATCAGCCAAGCTTATTAGAAAAGTGAAAAAGTGGGTTGAATTCCACCATGAAGTAAAAAAGATCCTCCTGTGTCTTATCTGTCTTTTCCCTGAGTGGCTAGTCTGTGCATCTCAAGCTTCATTCTTTCATGCATCTTCCATCCTTCCATCCATTTTGCCATCTAGCCATTCATCTTTCCATCCATTCACCCATCCACCCACCCATCTATTCCTGTGCTCCATAGTATAAAAATGGCTTTGTCCACTCGTGACAGGTAATGTGATAGAGGAATAGAAAATATGTGGGTAGCTTCTGCTGATATGGAACTTCTAACAGAGGAGAAAACTAATTAGAAATAATTACCCCACATAATTCAATAAATAAAATAAGTAGCACAGGACTTGGCCCAAAGCAAACATTCCCCACATTTTTACAAACCTACTGCTGCTACTATTTTTTATCCATACTGTAATTTAATCATGTGTAAGAACTCCTTTTTCAAAGTTACCATGTTATTTATCATAATGTCCTCAGGTCCCACAGTATTCTTTCCTAATCTGATAAAATTCTGCCCATCCTTGAAGACGCAGCTCAAAATGACCTTCAAGTGAAAACTTGGACTGTCATCCATTTCTTTTCTCTTAAAAATTACTCACACCTTCAGTGAACTCCTGTAACACTTTATAAATGTGTTTATAAGACTCTTTATGCCCCTCAGAATTGTTAGCTCACTGAATGCTAAGACTACCTTTCCCTGTTGTCCTGTATATGGGACATACTCAGTCAACATTTGCTGAAAATAATCGACAAGTCTAAGTTCCAAGAGACGTTCTGTAAAGAGCATGCCAAAATGAACAAAATTGGAAAGCTGGAAATTTGACTTTGGGAACTGTTAACACCTTCTTGCCTCTTGAAAATGCAAATGTGACAGGGTGAGATTTAAAAAAAGAGAGAGATAAAACTGTACTCGCATCATGTTTATTCTCTCCATCCCCAGAAAGAGTTGCCAGCATTGTGTGCTAAATGCTCAAGGAAGATTATGCCAGACGACCCCTGTCAGGGAGAGTTACAGAAAAAAGGGGCATGGAAGAGAGAGATCAAGATCTGAAAAAGATAGGGAAATTATGTTATTTTAGTAGGGTTGCTTTAACAAATTGTATGGTTAAAAATAACAGGCATTTGTTTGTTTCACAGTTATAAGGACCAGAAATCTGAAATCAAGGAATCAGCACAGCCATGATATTGCTGAAAACTCCAGATCAGAATCTATTCCAGGCCTTTCTTTTATCTTCTGGAATTACTGACATTTCTTTCTGTATGTTAATTTATAGATACATCACCCTAATTTCTGCCTCTGTTCTCACATGGCGTTTTCCCTGTGTATATCTCTATTTCCTCATGAGATTCTTCTCTCTGTGAATGTTTGTGTCTGTGTTGCTTCTCTTTTTATAACGTCATCAGCCTTGGTATGTTAGGAGCCCATATTTCCTATCTTACGTGTGATCTCAACTTTCATTTTATTCACATGGCCAATGCCTCTATTTGCAAATAAGATCACATTCATAGTTATGAGGGGTTAGACCTTCAACATGTCTTGAAGGGGATTCAATTCAATCCACACTAAGGATCGAGGTGGCAAACACCAGGTTTCTACTTCCATGTGTCTGCCTCCATGCAACAGTCAGGATAGGTGATACTGCGGAAGCCAGCTGGTGTCAGTGGGAATGCTACTGAGTATGTGTCACTGAACATACAAAGGAGACACAGCCAAAGAAATCAGAGTGAAAAGAACCACAGTAAAGATAAGCCCACAATGACTAAAGAAATGCTCTCTTCCACAAATTTTTCTGTCATGACCACCTAGGAACTCCAGTATGGTTCCATAATAACGAAGGCAAATTTTTGAATTTCTTACCAGTCAAGAAGGTAGACAAGTGTGATAAATTGGAGAAAATTTAAGATGCCTGGAGAAATAAAGGGAAGTAACAATTCTAACACATAAATGGTGTGACCACTTCAGGCTCAGGTGCAAATATGATAACAGGAATTCTCCATTTCAATGCAACCATCCGAAGTGCTGCCCTTGAATCCTTCCCTTCATTTCTTCTACGGCTATGATAGGGCTGTTGGAAGTGTACAAAGAGCAAGGCATGAGAAGCAGCCAGTTCTTCTAGTACATGGATTTTCCAGAGTTAGATCTGTTATATTCTACCAGAGTAATGTTTGCTCTCAGCCATTTTCTCATCTACCCTTTAGGAAACAAATGGGAAGATCAGGAAATAATTCTTTATGTTTTAGCAACAGAACCTCTGTTTCAGCGTTCACATGAATCCATCTATTTCTCTGCAGTTTGGGATCAAACAGAAGTTTCCCTGGGAGCAACAAAAGCCTACAGGTTATGAGCGCAGGAATACCAGAAACATGACATGATTTAACATAGCAACCTTTGACTGTGCCCAAAGGTGAGGGGTTTCCTGTCCCCATTTTGGGGAAGTTGAGCTGTGTGACAGCATATTTCATGCCTTGTTTGCCATCTAAATGACAACAGTGTCATCAAGCTCCAGGGGGTGACCTATTCATTCTAGTAGCCTAGACTGGAATGTAACCCTCAGATCAGCAGCTCTGCAGACCAAGAAATAGCTCCATGACAAAGCCATGGAATTTGCTCAGAAATTTGAGTTTTCTTTTAAACTCATGATGGAAAACTGACTTCTGTTAACAACTGGAGGACATTATGTTAAGTAGGATTACCCAGGCACAAAAAGGCACATAGTGCTATGTATTTTCACTGACATATGGAAGTTTAATAAATAGTTCAAAGAAGAGAGTAGAATAGTGATTACTAGAGGCTAGGATGGGTAGGGTAAAGGAGGAACGGGGGTTAGGGATACGCACAATAAATATAAACGTTATATGTCATAAACATAATATTAAATGACAACATATTAACAATAATAATAGCAATAAAGATGAACAGGGAAAAGGGTTTTAAAGAAGGAGGGAAGGAGGTTGATGGGAAGGGGATTAAAAATGAATCAAGTGGGCCGGGGATATAGCTCAGTGGCATAAGTGCCTGCCTGGCAAGTACAAGGTCCTGAGTTTGATTCCCGGTACCAAAAACAAAAAAGAATCAAGCTGTATTATATACCTGTACATACTCCATAAGCTGAGTGTAAACATCATGGACTGCAAACATGAACTAATAAAATGAGAGAATAAAAAAGAAGGATGAAGTCTTAGTATCGTAAAGAACAATAAGATGACTACAGTTTACAGCAGGCTATTACATAGCTTATGAAGAATTAGAAGACTTGTGCTTGAAGGCTCTAAACACTAAGAAATGATTAATGTCTGAGGAGATGAAAATGCTAATTACCCTGATTTGATCATTACAAATTATATACATGTATTGAATTATCACACTATGCTCCATAAATATGCACAATTACTATGTGCCAACAAAAAAAAACATCAGCTCATTTCTAAGATGCATGAACTAGATATATAGAACTATAAATCTAAGCAATATTTTAGTATCAATCACATTTTCTTAGATCCCTGCTTTTTCCCTGTCCTGGGGATTGAACCCAGAGCCTTAATACTGAGCTCAGTAGCTGTAGCTGAGATGTGCTTCAAGCTGACTTTTACATTTTTATTTTAATATAGTTTTCATTTTGAGACTGGGACATACTCTACTAATTTGCCCTGGCTTTGTTCAAACTGGCAACCCTTCTGCCACTGCTTCCCAGAGAATGGGGAGTCCAGCCACCACATCTGACTGCTTATATCATTTCATAAAGGTCACATGGGACCAATAAGAAAAAAAAATCAGAAATCAGATCTTGTTTTTAAGTACCCTAAAAGAGAGATTAAAGATTATAAAGTGAGGGAAGTACAAGTCTGTTTACTATTCATGAAAGTATATCATTAGTATCTACTTGAAATTGACTGGAAAAAAGAGATGATTTGGGGCTATCAGAGTAACTCTTCTTACTGTCTCAGTACCAACATTCAATTTTGAAAATATATACCCTAGATATAAACGTGTTCAGGTTTCTTCTTGCGCCTTTCCTTCTTTCAGACACATATAGACTATCAGCTGTACTCACTAAAATAGATTCAGTGGTCTGTTTCAATGAAAAGGCTTTCTTTCATTGTGATTGACAGAGGACATTCTGTGAGTACAAGAGCAAAATACAAATTTAAACTATATACAGGAAAGAAAGTACCTAGGACTGTACTATTTGAGGAGAAAACCAGTGGTTTTCCTCTTCCCCAAGCATGGCCATGCACATTTCATTTCTGATCTTGAACACATTTTGCCTCTGGAAGATGATCCATCTGACTTGGTTATTCCCTTGAAAAATGCTATTTTTCAGGCTTCAACATAGCAAGACCCAAAAGATGATTACTACAAAAATATCACTGATACCTACACCTTGGCAAGTTACAAGAAATTACAGGCAGATTTGGCAGAGACATTGGATAAAATAAAAGTTATACATATATAGCTTTTTAGTGAACAAAAAACAATAGTCAGCATTTTGATTTTATATATGCTAACTTCCCTCATATTCATCATGGAAAATCTATGAGGTCTGTGGGGTTAAAAATATTACACTTTTTATAATAATCTTACTTTCTCATTTCTCATAAGACTTAGGATTTAAAAACTAAAAATAAAATAGTTTTCACATAAATTTAGAATTTCCTATAATCCTAACTAAATGTGCCAGATTTTCTCCTCAAGAAAAATTTTAAAAACCTAAGTTAAGCTTTTTAAAAAGAATGTCCTTTTAAGCCTGATTATGCCATATAGTTTGTCTAGAACAATTTATACCTGCTGAATTGGTAATATTTTCATAGTCTCTTTTTTGACACTCAAAGGTGTCTTGTATTAAATTATTAATTATGTGATTGCCCTCTTTATAGGAGACACTTTTTTGGACACTCTTCTGCTTACATTTTCTTCAAGGGTTCCCCTATATTTCCTCTGGCCTTTCTTTCCTTAGACAATAAGACAACCAGAGTTCAGGATGGAATCCAACAAATAAATGGCATAGCTAATAGAAAATATATCTCAGACAAAATGGCAAACTCTGCTTACACACTTGAAAATGACATACAAAGTACCAATAAACCCACTCACGATTCTTCCCATGCCAAGTACTACTTACTACATGGTTATCTACTTCACATTTATACTTCTGAACCTGTTAGCAAACTGAATTTTTATTTTGTTCAGCCTCTTGAAAGACTGAACAAGTCTGTGCTCATGAAGGTGGGTAATGCCAGGAGATGCCAATATTAGGCCATAGTGATCATAGCAAACCCATGTTCTGCTGCTATTAGTTGATTTAGAGGTAAGCATGAACCTAATTTTGCCCAATGAGACATAATGCAATGAGATCCTGTTGGGGGTAAGTATTATACTAGGGTAAGTTGGAGGCTTCTGGAAAATGTTTTCTCTCTAACAAAAACAGAGATATGTAAGAACACATATGGTTTCTTTTAGCCTCTGAATGTCTAATTGTGAAGATAACAGGAGAAGCAATTATCATCTTGTCTTAGAAATGGTCCAAAATCCTACCTACTCACCTCAGAAAGCACTCTGATGTGCTTCCCATTAAAGGCACCACAAATCCTCAGAATTCTAAAATTCAACATCTCTGGGAATGTATCAGATACTCTCAACCCAAATTAAGTGTAAGCAACTTAAATTAGAGAAAGGATCTAAATTGGTGAGACTCAACCACATTTTAAGTGTAACAGGGTGAGAATGTGTGGGAAGGCACATAGCACATCCAGAGCCAGAGCAATGTCACGAGCTCCTTTCCTAGGAAATTACCCAATGAGGAAGAAAATAATACTTCATCACTTAGAGATGATGCATATATCTGCTAATTAGAGAAGAAAATGCAATGAGATTGCAAACAAAATGAAATTGCTAAGTAAACAGCTTTAGAAAGCATATGCAATAAAAACATATACTCTTTCACAGGACTGGGGTACAAGTTTAAGACAGGGAAATACATTTTCATTAAAAAGTCAGATTGTGATTGCTCTTATATTATAAATTTGAGATGAGCTAAAACCAGAGTGCTCCAAGAGCAGCATAGCCAGGGAGCTCTAATTTAGCAATCATAAAATTACTTTAAATCTTAACTAAAGTGAGCATCATGGGCTGTCCTTTTTCCAGATGACTTTGCTGAGGACTCATTGTTCTAGTTTGCTCTGCAATGTGAATTTAGACAGTGGGGAGCGTTCCCAAGAGGTAGGAGGCATAAAGAAACATTTCTTAGAGGTAGGCCTTTCAGAGAGGCAGCTGTAGGGGGTAATATAAACCTAAGCAACTTGCCAAACACTTGTAGAGAACTTGTACATGTATTTTCTATTTAATCTTAAGGGGAAGATTTAAAGCCAACTTTTGTGAGTCTGTGCAGCATTTCAGCATGGAGTAAAGCTGTGAGAATTGTATGTATTTGCACAACGGCTACTTAATGCAGGGTGACAAAACAGCCACACAAAACATACACACACGCTTCACTTTTACAAAGAGATAGGATGTGTTGAAATAACCGGGTGTGGTGTTATTCATTTCTGGCACAATCACTGAATGAAATCTAGAAGAAAGGGGAAAGAGAGATGTGCCAGAGACAAAACTTCTATCCAGGAAATGCTGTTGGTTCATCCAGTTTAGTCAGAAATGGCTCATTCAGTAATGTTTTGCCCTCTTCCTTCTAGATTTTGTATTCATCAACCCATCCACATAAAAATCTGTCCTTGAATTTCAGTGTAAATTCACTCCCATCTTTTGACCATGATGCTTCAAGACATACATCAGTTTACGGGGTTGGTTGTGTTCATCCCTAAAAAGCAGGCAGAAGCGCCTCTTCCTCTTCCTGCGAAGTGACTCAGACCCTTAAATGACCAGCAGCAGCAGACTGCCAGTGGAACAGTAGGACAGATCTTGGCAAGACTAAGATGCAAGATTAATTTTGCTTCAGGTGCTTTTCCTTCTTTTGTTTCCTCTGTTTTCCAACATGAGAATATGCTCCATTTCTGTAAAACCTTAATCTCGGTTTACCCTATCCCAGGTGCCAGCTGCTCATCATTTAAGGTGTTAAGAGGATTTGAGGTTTGGAAGAAAAGTCCAAAACTTCTTTAAAGAGCCAAGGAATGAGAATAGATTAAATAAATGACAGGCACCATGGCAGAAGCAGAAAAGATAATTTTGGCCCTGGAGCCACCTTGACTGAACAATGAAAACTCCCTAATTCTGAACTTTTCATCACCATGTATCAAAATTATCTTCAGAGTTCAATTTCTTGTGAGCACACCGACTTACTATCAGAACTAGAAGTGCCAGTGGGTCACCTGGGTCAATTTGACACATAAGAATATCTGGAGAGAATTTAGACCAGCCAGGTACAAAAGTAAAACAATAGCCTTGCAAGAAAACTTGAGCAAGAAAAGAGAGGACGCTCTGTTGGAGGGAAGCAGAATATCAGGTTGAAACAGGCAGGGGGATCCATTCATTGATTCATAGAGAAGAATAATGGAGCTGGGATGTGCAAGGTGGACAATATTATGCTACTATTTTGCCCAAATGTTATCTCAATCTTCACAGGAAGTATTGCACAATATTAGAGGTAAGGTGTCATGGCTCAGAACACCTAAATGTCTGCAGTAATGTAGCTATCACGAGTGGAATACAAATAAAAGAAAAACCTTTGTACGATGGTTGACACTAACTTATGATTACAAGGGGGAAAAAGAGACAGACAAAAAGAAAACTTTGGAGAGAAACAGAAAGAGACAGAAAATCAACCAACCAACTGAAAGTAATACAATTAGAAAAAAGGTGAGAAAGCAAAACAATCTCTAAAATTTTGATTCCAAAATAGGTAGGACTCCAGCTTGTCCAGATGTATATTTTTTTTTACAACAAACTCTTCATATTTAAATTTCCAGTGATTATGCTCAGATTCTAAGACAATCATCAGTAGGAAAGAAACATTTTTCCTAAGATATTAGGGGAAAAGTACTAAAACAAAGACAACCTCTTGAAATGCAGAAGGCTGGCTACAAAAAGTAATAAAAATAAAACTTTGCCAGGGTTCCCATGGAGATGTGTTGACAATGTGGGAGAAAAACTATATTGAGAATATCAATAGGGAGAAGATATTTCTTCTCAAATTTGATTAGTATATTTTAGACACTATGAGTAATTTAACTCCCCATTAATCCATGTTGTTCTCTCTTATCTCATTTAACTAAAACATTGTCTGGCATAAAATAGATGCTCAGTAAATATTGCATGCCTGGATAAATGACTGTGTGAATGCATATATGCATGAGTAAGTGAATAAAGCTCCTTGATAATTTAGCTGTCTATCTTGCAGGGGCTACAAATATGTGGCATCTAAAATTTGAGCTTCTTACAAATAGCATTGGACTTATAAGAAGGAAGAAGCATAGCTAAGTTAGACCTAAGCCCATACCTATATTTTACAAACCAGGACGGAAAGAAATAAATTGTAGATTCAAGAACTAAATATAATTTATAATGGCCTGTAGTGGCAGCCAGTTAAATTGGTAAAATCTGACTATAGCTACCCAAGCTCCTACCACTATCATTAGGGAGAAAATTAAGCAAGAGTAAAGTGGCTGTCTCAGCAGAAGCATATAACACAGGATGGCCACATTAGCATAAAGCATGGCAGCCAGAAATTATGACTGCTCCTAACCTCTAAATGCTTATGAGTTCAGTTACATTCAACAAAATGACCTGTCCATTTTGATGTGTTATATTTTCCCATTTCTCACACATACATTCTTACACGCAGACACCCATGCACACACACTTACATACATACACCATACCACTATCTTTTTAAAAGCAAGACGTATCAGTTGGAAATATTTGAAAGCTTCATTTTTGTGTGTGTGGTACTAGGGATTAAACTCATGGCCTTGGGCATGCTACGCAAGCACTCTACCACTGAGCTACATCCCCAGCCTAAAAACCTCATTCTTAACCATCTCTACATTTTCGATCTTCTCTTTGCTCTTAATTAATCCAGTGCTTTATCCCTGGATATTGAATTGACAGAGGGGAGGAGTTTGTGAGAGTCCAAGAGAGAACCAATCAGGCATAACTAGAGTTTCCTAATGAATATTAACTGACCATTACAAATATCTCTTACTTCCCCTATAACCTTAACAGGCACATGTTCCTTTGACGGTGAAGAACGTGTACATGTTCGAAGGATTGTTTGGTCATAAGATACTAATCCATTTGAACTGTATCAAAAGTCAGAATGGCATAAGATTTGAAGAAACACAAACTTTTGCAGAACAGAGGTCCTTTAGGGTGTATAAATGGCATATATTTCATTAAGCTATAACCCCTTCTGTGTGTTAAATCCATTTATCACTACAAAGGGTTGTTTTTAAACTGTATACATACACCCATCTTCAATCTGCATGTTTTTGCTTTAATAAAATGGTCAGTAATCATTTGGGGTCTCTGGCTTTAGAGTGACAGTAGAAACAAGGAAGGTAAAACAGAAGACACAGCTTAAAGTAAATCCCAGAATCAGAAGTAACAGAAGGCAATTACAAGCTTAGCTATATCCCATTGCTCAAGACACTGGTTGGGAATTCTATGTTTCTACAATGTCCTTTTCTTACCATTCCCTTCCAGCAGAGATCAGAACACTCTGAGCCATGGCGGCTTATTCATTTCTTCTGTCCTCTAACCATTTACTGACCTCATACAACATGTTATTTCTTTACCACAGTTCTGAGAAGACAAAACAAGAGAAAGATAGGTACACCATACTCCCTAGACTGGGAGTTCTCCTGATAATTGCATATTTGGGTTCAGTTGCCCTGGTGTTTTGCAGCAATCTCTATTTCACTCCCTCCTTTATTCGAGATTGAAAAGAAAAAGAAAAAAAATCAATCAGAATGATATATGACTCGTCAGTTCTGAAGTAAAGCCCAGTCATGTAGAAAATAGACCAGGCACTGTACCCTGAGTCTAAAAGATAGGGTGAGCAGGCTCCAGCCTCGGGTGCAATTATCTCTTGAAACCAAAACAAAATAAAAATCGCACATGTGTATATCCCCCCAGAGATGGATATTTATCTAACCTCTGCAGTGAGCCCACTCAGCTTTGCAAAGTCAGATTTAACAGCCTCGCCCAGGTTTACACAGTTTCTCAAAGTTGCCAAAACCAACTTCAGTGCTTAAGCAGTTGCACAATCATGCACAGAAATGGCTCGGAAGAGTGTGCGTGCTTTTCCAATCTCAAGGCCCTTCCCTGGATTGCAGTCCCCATCTTCTCCCACCCCAGCCTCCTAATGCCCATCCCAGTCTTTTTACATCTGTTCTCCAACTTATAAACCTTATAAGTCAGAAGTGTTTGCTTCTCAAACTTTCTCAGGTGTTCCCGCAACTCTCAGGTTAAATCTCAAACTCTTTTATGCAGGCTTTAGGCCAGAGAGATTCTCCCCATATTCTTCTTTTGGCTATTACTTGTTCCTCAGTGCCAAGCCCTGAAGGATCTCCTGGACTTTTGCCAAGTGAACCCCTCTTGTGCGAATATGCCTTTTCCCCATAGCTCTGGTCACCTTATTGTTAAGTATTCTTGGGTATTCAAATTAAAAGTCTTCTTGTCTGGGAAGCTTCCTCTCAGCTCTTGGAATCAGAGGCTTCTGTACTTGGCTGGTCAATGCACTACGCACACTCTTGCAATCGCCTGTTTCCCTCTTTGTACCCTCCATTGATTTATAAAGTCCTTTGGCAAAGAACGGCCTGTGTCTGCTTTTTTCACATTTTCATGCTCACTGCCTGCCATCTGGTTAATGGTAAAGAAATATTTCTTTCATAGGAATCAATGAATGTGTGGATGAGTGAGTGAATCCAGATGACACATTCTAGGTGCCTCCACTCATCATCATCCCCATCACCAAGCTTTGGAAGCGCAGAAACAAGCAAAATTAGACACCACAGAAGGTGTCAAGTTAGGGATCCACTCAGACAAGGCCTTTGAGGAAAAAGCTTTTATTCCTTTAAACCTAGCAGGAAGGAAATCCCAAGTACCTGGCACTGTGCAAGTTATTTGAGAGCAATTGGTGTTGTAGGAGTGTGTTCTGTTCTGCTATGGGGCTCATTTGATTATGGAATCAAGCTGTCGTGCTGTGGCAGAGACTGCCTGGCTATTTTCAATCACTTCTCATTTCTTATCCACCTCAATGTGGAAGCATGGATTGAGGCGGTAGCTTCGACCAAACACAGGATTTTATTTGACTTTAACTTTAAATGGAACCTAGGTGTATCTCCATGTTCTGTCAAGGAGAGCAGTCCAGGACACAGATGAACATATATTTCTTGGGTATTCCATTTACAAAAACACTTTTGGGAGTGTGTGTGTGTGTGTGTGTGTGTGTGTGTGTGTGTGTGTCTGTGTGTCAGTGTATGTGCACACCTGTATTCATTCTTGTTTGCAAAGGCCGAGAAAAAGAATTGGACAACTGCTTCACGGAATTTTAACAGTGGCTCCCAGTTGAGGGTTGGAAAGGGTTAAAAAGGACTTCCTTTGTTGTATTTTATTTTAAAATCTTTCTCAAAGTGTGCATTAATTGTGTTATTAGAAAACCAAAGAGGGAAAGAAAATATACAGCTTCTGATCATCTCTTTAGTCTCACAGAGAAGTATAGTCCTGTGTCTGAACATTCAGCTGAACTCCAGTTTCAAAAGGATGCTCTACATATTAAGGCTTTTGGCCACAAGTAGGACACAAATCATAACTCTTTCACACCTCCAATGCCATCTCAAGTTTAATGTAGATTTCCCTCTTTCAATAAACTTAAAATAGAAAAAAATTAAGAGAATAAACACAGAAAGAAATATAGCTGTTATTATTCTTTATATTTCCTTTCAAAAATAACTTTGCTCCTTTTAAGTTCAAAAAGGAACCACATTCATTTCAGATAGTTTTGATTTGGTTTCATTCTAGGTGAACAAAGAACCACAGCAAAAATATAAATGGATAAAAAGGGACAGATTAGAAAAGATTAACTTGGATTTTTCCCCTCTGAAGCACTAGAACATACAGTCCCCTTTAATTTTTCATTTTTGTTCCTCTTTGGTAAGTGGAGCCTCCTTACTGTAGAACACATGTTTGCAAAAATAGGGGATGAAGCCCTGTCTTGCTCTCCTGGGGCACTAACTAGGTCTTTAAGATCACACATAACTTGGTTATAATTACCCTGACACCATCACCCACTGACTCGAACAATCGCCAGTATAGTAATGCCCTCAGCACAGAACTCTGATTATGTAAGTCACCAGCAGGAACACCTGGGACAAAGTGCCCCATGGGGAACCTCTCAGATAAGCTACTTGATTTCTTAATCCTTCTGTCCTTCTGTCAAATCAGCTGGAAAGCAGGAATACAAGAAGGGGTGTGAAGACCTCCTGAGGAATCAGGCTGAATATAAGCCAGATGCAACTTATATTTCAGTTCTAAAATGCTGCCGTTATTAGTTTTCTTGTTTTCACATATAGCAAAGAAGAATATATGTTAAGGAATATGGAATGGGGTTTCTCACTACCTCTTATATTAATGCAAACTTCTTCTGAAGGTTACAACCTTATACTACATGTAGTTAGGTTTCCTCAGACTCTTACATGGTCTGTATTGTTCAAATAACAACTCTGTCCTAGGACATAAACTAGGTCAATGATAGTAAGTGTGTGGCATGCTGGCCACAGAGGGCTGTTTGTATCACTGAGAGGTCTAGAAGTTTTGGCATACTGAGCTAGCTGCTTTTATAGTATGTAGTGCCCAGACATAATAATGGAAGAAGTATACAAAGACAGAATCTTGTTAGGGGTAAAAGAAAGAAGAATATGAAGCTGGTCTGCTATGGTCCACTTTACTTTTTTACTGTGAAAAGACAATGACATGTGGCTATTTTCCCACTGAAGGACTTTGGGGACTGTCTTGGTTACTTTTCTCTCATTGCTGACAACCAAAATTAAGGAAGGAAAGGTTTATTTAGCTCACAGTTTGAGGAGGTTTCAGTCTGCACTTGCCTGGCTCCAAGGCAGAGTGGCACATGGCATAGGGCAACAGTTCACAGTGGCTGAAGACAGCAACAAGAGCAAAAGGGAGGAGTGGCAGCAAGCAGCATCTTTTCCTTATATATGCAAACTGTCCGCCCCAGGGCAGGTGTAGCACTCACACCCATAATCTGAGGCTTTGGCTGGACATGCAGACACAAACCATAAGAGGGACAAATCTCAGTAACATAGGGACTTCTTCATTTGTTTCCTATAGTTCTTGGCCACATGGCTTTTGTGCTCTAGATTCTCCCAGCAGGCACTTTAGCAATGAACCATAGGCTTTAGGTCCCTGCTAAAAATTTCAGGTGTTAAGTGTTGGGAAATTATCAGTTAATTCCTACAACAGGCCATGTTTCTGTGAAATCGTAGGTATGTCTGGGTTATATCTGCCACCTGCATGTTCTGCATTACTGATCACCCAGTACATGTTAAGGGAGGAGGTAGATAAAGTCCACTATCAGAAAAATGTAGAGTTGGAACTTTTCCTTTCTGAACACTGGTGGAGGCTTGAGAATAAAGAGTTAGAACAGCAAGAAGAGGCAATGGCAAGCAAAAGGCGTGAGTGAGACCAGATACGAGGTCCCAGTGGTAGCACAAGCTGGCAAGGAGAATGGAACAACTGAGAGAGGCCTGTAGGACTAGGTGAAAGGTGTATGATGGGTAACTTGATGGGTGAAACTAGGGAGGTTAGTAAGATAAAGGGTTAGTAAGACAAAAGACAGGAGCCAAACCCAGAATTTAAATGTAACTGGAAGACTGTGGCTCCAAAGGGGAAGGGAACACGTTCTACACAGGACTTGCCATACAAGGTAGCCAGGATAATATCTTCATACCTAAAAGGGAAAGCAATGATTTCCAAATACCTGCCGCTATGGTTTGGATAAGCTTGTTGAAGGCTGGTTTCCAGCCTGTGACAATATTGGGAAGTAGTGGAACCATGATGACACAGGGGCCGAGTGAAGGGAAGTTAAGTCAAAGGAGGGGATAGCCTTGAAGGGAATATTGGAATCAAGCTCCCCCTTTTCCTTCTCTTTGCTTTCTGGCTGCCACAAAGTAAGTAGATTCCTCCCTCTGTATTCCTTGTCCTGTTGTTCTACCACAAGCCCAAAGGCAGAGGGACTGAAATACTATACATACACTGATACTTCTAAAACTGTGAGCCCAAATAAATCTTTTTTCTTCTTACATTGATTATGTCAGGTATTTTGTTACAGTAATGAAAACTGACAAACACACCTGGAAATATATAGGTGTGAATGTATTGTGCTATATACATTCAGATGTTCATATTTCTGAGACAATAATAATCACCATATTCTATTAACTGGGAATCAGTTAGGTAGAGGTCAAAAGTAGCTTTTCTGTATAAGAGAATGAGTGTTACTCTATCTACTCTAGAGCCAAGAACCTTAGTCAAAGTTCCGTGATATTTAAAAGAGAAAGTATTTTTAAAGTTACAGTGTAGTCAGTCATCCATAAAGCTGCTAATGATGAATAGATATATCAAAAGAAAGGTGATTTTTTTCATGAAAGCAACCCAAAATGTCTTAGTTCAGAGGCTTAACTCAAAGAAGTGCTGGGATATGCCTTTTATGATTATTTCAAAGCACAAGCAGACTGTAAAACTCCCATTTGATTTCTGGCTCAAATTGAGAAATGAAAAGTCATTATCTTAATTCAGGTCAAGTAAGTGTTCTTAAAACAGGCCAAGAGGTGTGCGGAGGTGAAGAGACTCCCTCCAGGGATTTAAGTCTACTGAACGGTGCAGAAAACACACAGAAAGAACAAGCGTGGCTTCTCTCTGCGAAGAGTTTCAGGGTGTGAATGAAAAGTTCTGCAGTCCTCTTCCCACAGGAAAAAAAATCTGATTTTAGTAACATCTTGCCATGCACAAGAGTTATTTTTTGAAAAAGTTTCTAAGCTTGTCAAAATATTCCTAGGTGTGAATTTAGTGTTTCTTGAAAAATTGAAGAGGCAGAAAGTAAAAAGCAAGCACTCGTGACTACGTTTGGCCTTTTTCTTTCATGTATGAAATAACTGCTGAATAAAGAGAAGGGAGAAAATTCCTATCTGCAGCATGTTCACTTGCTTTTGTTTATGATGCTCTTTTCATCACTGGTTTTTTTTTTATTCCTCCTCTCTCTGATTATTTGATTTCTTCTCATCTGTGGAAGCTCAAAGCAAACAACCATTTTAGCAAGACAATGTCCTTGTTTGCTGTCAAATAAATTTCTCAGAAATTCAAAGCAGTTCTTTTTCTTTACATTTTTCTCATTTGGGTTTTAAATTGTTAATATGCTAGTGCTCAATAAAATAATATTTTCCCTGTAAGATTATTAAGCTTTGAGGCAAGGGATACCTACCACCTTGTGCGCCTCACAGGCTTTTCCCTATGACAGCAGTTCCAGAAGCTTCCACTGGTTGATTCCTCTGAGGCAGAACAGGTGGGTGATAAAGAGGATCATAAAACACAAAAATCTGGAGCAGAAGCTGAATTCCTCTGCCCTTTCCTGCCACTAGCATTGTCTCCCAAGAGTACAGAGTGTCCTTACTTCTAACATTCACTGAAATGGCCATCATCTCATCCAATGTGAGGCCATTAATAATTAGATATAGATTAAAAGAGATGCTTTTTAAAATTAAACAACAGCACCATGGTTCATGCTGTTTTGTTTCTAAGCATCCAATCATTACCAGAAAGGCACACCTCCAACACCATGCGCAAAAAAGGACTGACATGAGAAAATGAATCAAAGCATATGAAAAACAAAATAGCAAAAAGAAAATGTGCTTGGATTTATAAATGATTAGTCTAACTTCTCATATAGATATTGACTATATTCTAATTTAAACCTTCCCTTCTGCAGATACCACACCTAGGAAACTATTTTCAGACCTTTTAAACACAAGCCATGGGACAAACCCTACAAATTTGTTTTCCTGAAAGAGTATCATAATTTATGCTGTAAGAACATTTGAGAGCATATCACACACACACTCATGGATATATCAGAACTTCAGGGGAAGGGGAGGACCTTAAAGGTATTCGGATGTTTCCTGTCTTCATTCTCCATCTTGCCTGAATTTGGGATGACGCTGCTTGCTGGAAAAGGCTGGAGTGGGACAGAATCTTCGATCACCTTTCACAAGAGCTAGTGAGGGACTGATTTTGCTGCGAGGTCCAAATCAACATGCTTTATGCTGATCTTCAGGAAGAAGTATAGGATTGTGAGCAGAGGGAGAGGCTCAAGCAGTTTTTCATCTTAAGTGGACGCTAAGGCACTGCAAAGTTCAGACAGTCAAAGTGATTGATCTGAAACACTGCAGCAGACTTGGCAGAGGTGGGCACATGATCTGGCAATCCTTTGCTCCCTGACCTATCGGGAACCTTTGCCTCCACATAACTAGGGGAAGCCCTGCCTTGTTCCTGAGGTGATTCACCATCTCATTTCAAGGGCAATTGGCCTTGAGCAATTTCCAACTCTTCTGAGAGCGCTCCAACCAATCTCCATACTGGTGTTGCTTTAAGCAGAGAATGGCTAGTTGCTATCTCTCTGGTGCATAGGTGACCTAAAAACTCACATTCTTCTCATGTACAGCCAAAATCATCTTCTTAGGACTCTTCCAGAAACAGTCTCAAAAATAACTTTTTTTAAGTTACCATGCCATTTGTCTGATACTCCTTGTTAAAGAAGTTGTACCTTTACTTCTTTAAAAAAAATACCATAATAATGTGAAGGAAAGTGAGCAGTTTTGACTGGGTTAAATGATACTGTGCAAGGTGAGGCCTGTGGAGATATGTAGAACTCTATGTTTTGCCTTAATTCTCTCATCTAAATACTCTTCTCCCTTTTCTCTAGCAAGGAATCTACAGCTTCAGTATTCTCTTTAACCTTGGTGTGGTGGCACACACCTGTAATCACAGCATCGTGGGAGGCTCTAGCAGGATTGCAAGCTTGAGCCCAGCCTGACCAATCTAACAGTTTAGCAACACCTTGCTACAAAATTAAAAATTAGAGAAAGGGCTGGGGGTATTGTTCAGTGTGAAGGTCCTGCATTCATTCCCCGCTACCTCAGAAGGACAGCAAAAAAGAAGAAAGCAAGGAAAGAAGGAAAGAAGGAAAGAAGGAAAGAAGGAAAGAAAAGGAAAGAAGGAAAGAAGGAAAGAAAGAAAGAAAGAAAGAAAGAAAGAAAGAAAGAAAGAAAGAAAGAAAGAAAGAAAGAGGTTTTGTTACCACTAAGAGGAAGTGTACTACCTTTACCTATCACAAACGGTAATGGCTTCCATCAAAGCTTTGTAAAACCATCATTTTGACAAACCATCATAAGCCTTGCCAGGTTTCTGTTATAAATATTTATTTCCCCATTTAGAATATTAACTTTTCAGGGAAGGTATGTGAAGTCTCATCTGAACTTGTATTGCCAACTTTTATATAACTATGATTAATTTACTCTCTCATTTCCCATTCAAATTTTCAAGAAGCATTTTACATTCACAGACTCTAAGGAAGACCTTTGTATACATCTCATTAAATACCTATTCATCTCCATGGAGAATATGTAAGATTTTGTAGTTACAGATGAAATACTAGACTTTTCTTACTGATGTCCAAACTTATATCGATATTTTTCATTTTATGGTTAAACATTAATTAATTTTACATTTAACAGGAAAACAAACAAAAAACACTGAATATAAATTAGCTTTGCAGACCCTTGCAAGTTGAGGAAAACCCTTTAACTAATATCTTTTCATTAAATGCTGACATCATAAATCAAGAATGTGTGATGATTCTACAATGTGCATCAGATTGAGTACAAAGTGGTCAGCTGAGTAAGAGAATTTCCATAGTCACTATGCAAATTTATAACTAACATACACTCTAAGTTTACAAAGAGGAAACTGACTTAAAAGGAGATTTTACTCTATGTGTTCTTTAGCTATCGCAAATGAACGCTTCCTAGAATGGACAAGTTAGAAGGTTGCTTTTCAGGCAATTTTCAAGAAATCTTAAGACCCCAAATAAAGAGGAAAAATGGTCCAGTGCAGGAACAGTTGTCTGGAGGTGGGAGGACATGGGTTTCTGTCCTAAATCTGCCCCCAATAAGATATATAATCTTGAGAAAATCACTTTGCTTCAAGAGTTCTTTGCTTCCCATCTTTGTAATAAAGGAAATGGGCTAAGTGACCTGTAGCATTTCATTCAGACTAAGAGGCCTAATTGCATTTGGATTCTCTGTCTTTTCTTGTAGCTCAGATTTGCTTAGTGTACACTCTCTCACCTATCACCTGCCCACAAACTCTCTGTCCCTACTGTCAAGCTAACAAGAGTTCACAGTGTAAGAACTACAAGAAGCGTCTTTTAAAAAGTAGCAAAAACATTCTCTGGGAGGAATTTGGAGAGGGGACAGCTTTAACCATTGCTTATTAGTGATCTTAACTATGTATCAGTCAAACCCCAGATCACAGAGGAGAGAAGAAAATCCAACTTCTTTGCTATTCCCAGGGGATAAGCTTCAGAGGCAAGATCAACTGAGTCACTCCAGCCAAACAGGTCACCTTAGCCATTCAGAGAAAAGCCATTCAATCAGTACTAACCTTTTGACCTCATCATACTCAGAATTTTTAGAAAAGGAAACTGCAATACGAATCTCATCTGGAAAAGGGTCTTACTTGTTTAAATACTCTTGCATTCAGATTGCTTTTCTCTCTCTGCTTATTCTGTCCCTCTGATTATGCTCATTGTTCCCTCAATTTCTGTGCTTTCTTCTGCGTGAGTAGGCCTCCTATGGAACACAAATCCCTCTCCATGCCCACATCATTACATTACTAGGTAAAAGCTGGAAATTAATGTTAGTGATTTATATTTACTAGGTGAACTTGGTTTTCCATTTCGAAGAAGACCATTTCCACATGAATAGTAAAGAAATGTCACTTACCTTTGTTCACCAATAATTCACACTCAAAGGTTAAAAATAAAATGGACACTCTCAAGCTTCACTTTTCTATTATGAGATCACTAGAAAATTATCATATAATTTAAGTAGCTTTAATAGTAACTTTAATATCAGTTCATTCATTTCATAAATTAGTTTTATCCTGATTGATAGGCCTAAAGTACAGTACTTAACTTTCTAATATTGAAGACAAAATATTCAACTATAAGTAATCATAAATGATAAGGACACATGCACATGCATTGAATTTGAATACTTTACCATTTTCAAAAAATGTATAATTCTCAACGTTTATTATTTAATATAGTTACTTCAACAGTTGCAATTCAAGTATGTATGTAAGATTCCATCACAGAAAATGACTAGCAGCAGATAAAGGGGTAAAAGTAGATTCCTCAAGCTTAACTAAGGACCCTCTACACTTATGCAGAAGCCAGGCATAATCCCACAGGCAGGAGGCAAATAAAATGTCTCGTCAGCTCTTAGACCTTAATGCACTTTACCTTAAACATTTACATTAACAGATGGTCCCCGGCAGTGCTATAAACTTCCTTCTGAGTTCATTTCTATGTCACTTTCAACCCCATTTATCATTATCTTTGCAGTAGAAAATGCCACAAGGGGTTTATATCAGAACAGTGCAGAGAAGGGACAAATTCCCTCAAGCAAGTGGTGTCACCTACAACCATGTACTTACCCTTCATTTAAAAAAAATCTAGAGGAGAATTGATGATGATGAGTGGAAAGACCAGGAAAAGAAGCAACCAAAGTCACAGTATGGGTACCATCCTGGCTTCTGCTCATCACCCTGAATTCTTAAGACCATTATTTTTTTCTACTTTTTCTAAGGAGCATGAAGATGTAGGAAACAAAATAGCAATGGGTTATTATGGATGGCAGGAAAGACCCATCTCAAAAGTAAAAGATAAATTTAAAAAGCCTGGCTAGGTAGGTAGCCCAAGTCCAGAGGGAGGGAGGGAGGGAGGGAGGGAGAGAGAGAGAGAGAGAGAGAGAGAGAGAGAGAGAGAGAGAGAGAGAGAGAGAGCGAGAAAGAGAGGAAGTAGAAATACAAACATCCCGGGGTTGGTAGGAAAAAAGATGAAGACAAAAAAAGGCAAAACCAGTGTTACTGTTTCAAGCACATAATGTGAACAGCCTGCTAGAATGCTAGGAACATTACAAGAGTTCAATAAAAGTTCCTTCATCTTTTGCTTCATTTCTAAGGCTCAGTTTTCAATAGAGTGTTTTTACATGACCTTTGTTTTTGAGAATGTACAAAAACCATTGCTTCTGGCAAGCATCCTTTCCTCATCCAGATTTACAGATCAGAGTCTCAAACAAATAGCTTTAGTGAAATCAAATAAGTCTTCTTCAGTCTGCCAATACTCCTGACAAAGTGACTAGCAACAGGACGGTTATTTTTATAGGAGTTCCCTGATGCTGTAGAAATAAAACTCCTGTGCCTCGGGAACACCAAGTTTAGACTTTTTTTTTGTATAGCCTCTCACACAGTACCACTGATGGAAAATAAATGGGAATTTGTCATCTTCTGTTTGGAGATGCTGCCGCAAAGCATGCCACCATCCATTTAAAAATGCAGAAGGCAGGAAACAAAAGCTCTATCAACGTCTTTCTCCCTTCCTGTGTCATGAAATGAAAACAGCAGTGCAGTAGAGAGTGTAACTGCCCTCAGTCACCCCAGAAGAAAATCTCATTTATCTCAGACTAGAAGAGCTCATGCTAAAGTATAACTGGCCATTACTTGGCTAATCTGTAATATTAGAAAATTATTCTGATTAGCTAGATTTGAATTCTGAAATGAATTCTCCAGAAGCAAATCTGAATTTCCTTTGTTTTACGCAGCCTGTGTATTCACCTTATTCATCTTGGACTTCCCTCTCATTAGCTTACACTAGAAAGATTCCCAGTAGATGCTTGACGTAAAATGCACGGTGATTCCCAAGTATGCTTGACGTAAAATGCACGGTGAAGTGGAAAAGGAGCCCATGTGGTGGGCAGAAGATATGAAGTCTAAGTGTGGTTTTATGTGTTATTCTTTTGTCAGTATGTCTAACTTCTATCGGCCTTAGATATTGTGGGTATAAGAGAATCACTCAAGAGAACCCAGAGCTCCTTCAATTTCATAGTTCTTGTGTCTCCATCATGACTTTGATTATTTCAAACGTACATGAATCACCTTTCTGGTGTCGAGTTGCTCTTCTAGCTACACACACACACACACACACACACACACACACACACATTGCACACATGTACGCAGGTGTGTACAAGTTTGCATACATAGAAGTTCAGCAACTATAAAACTGCTTCAGTCTTCTCATAAGGTAGAAAAATAAAGCCAGTAGCTTTGTACCACACAATGTACCACTTACATGTGATTATGCAGACATGTAAAAGTTTGGGATTGTTTTGTCAAATAAAATAAATTTATTCAATGCTGTTTTCTATCAGAGCTTAGGATCAAACCCAAGGCCTTGTGCTTAATAGGTGAATGTTCCAGCTCATTCCCCTGAACACCCACATTTTAATGTATTTTAATATCCTGATACAAGACATTTTCTCCAAATGTACATGAATATGTGTTTGTTTGTGTGTGTGTGTGTGTGTGTGTGTGTGTGTGTAGGTATGTACATGTTTTACATGGCTATCAGATAAACTTATACATGTTAGAATATATACATATTTATATATATTCATATATAATGTGTGGCATATACATACACACATAGAGGTTGAGTGTTCTCCATCTGAAATGCTTGGGACAAGGAATTTGGATTCTTTTCAGGCTTTGGAATACTTGTATATACATTATGTACATGAATCACAAGTAAAAACACAAAATTTGCTTATATTTCACATACATTTTATATACATAGCCTGAAGGTAATTTTATGAACTACTGTTAGTGCCCCTGCATGTGACTGCGTATGTCATATGAGGTTAGGTGCAGCATTTTTCATTTTATGCTGCCATGTCAGCACTCAAATAGCTTTGGAGTTTGAAGCATTCTGAATTTTGGGCTTTGGACTTTGAGATTACGATGGTAACTTATATATTCCTGCTTGGACATTAAATCCAAATCTAGAGAATATTTTTCAGAAGTGGTCAGAGGATATTTTTCCTTTGTGCCTTTCAAGTCATTTTTGTATTATTGATAACAACCTATGGGGCAACCCATGGTGCTTGGCAGTAACCATTAAAAACTTGATTATATAATAAGCCAGGACTTTTATGGGGTAGTCAGTTTGAAGTGAGGAAAATTGTTGCTCTTTTCCTCATTTTTTGCCTGCCCCAGAACATCACTTACACCTCTGTAAATTCAGTTTTGTACCATATACTGAAATTTCTTTTGAAATCTGCCTGCTTCATTAGGTGAACAGGTTAGGTAAGTCCTTATCTTTTTCCAATTTTCATTAACTAATATTGCTGAGCACCGAAGGGGGGAGTATTGTGGAGTGACATGAGATTCCAAATTAGCAGAATTGTTTTTAATCCACACACTTATACTTACTAACTATAGTGATCCCAAACCTCAACTCTACTATCTATAAAGTGGGTGTCCTGCTCTGAAGAGTTAATGAGACAATACATTCAAAAGGCATAGCACAGTGCTAGACCTATCTTCATTAAATGATAATAGAATCATTGACTACTATATTGTTGTGCTTAGGAGATGAAAATGAGACACAGAGTTTCCAAAGCCACAGAAAGTTGGTGTGGGAGGGAAAAAGATAAATCATTAGATTATAGTATCTCTATTGCCATTTATCCAATAGATGACTGTGATTGCATCACCAGCTGTGCACTAATTAGAATATTCCAGCTGTGGTGGGGGAGATATCCCAGGAGAAAAAGGCAAGACAAATACCATGACAAGAACAAAGAGGATGATCAGAAAAGGTGTCTGGCAAGCTGTTTGGGAACCTGTGATCTATACTTGGCTAAATACTTCCTTCCATTCACAAGGCTCTTGTCAGATATAGAATTTAGAAAAATGACCATCATGATGTGGTAAAAGAAAGCAAAGGAAGCTGGTGAGATATCAGAAAGACATAAGGACACAGCGGACAGTATCCCCTTTGCAGAGACTCTGAAGAATGGAAACTGAGAAAGGAAGTAAGAACGTAGCACACGTAAGCTTTATATGCTCTGGGGAAAAAGTGTAATCTGGGAATCAAACCTTTATTATGTGAACCTAACAGATTTCCTTTTGCCTGCGATCCTAACTGATTAGACTTGAGCTTCCCTGTGGAAACTGCCATTACTTGGGGGATCTCCCACAAACTAAATCTCCTTTTTGAGAAAGGCATAATCTATCTTAAAACAACACATTCCACTTGGTAACCATAGTTTAAACAAAATTGTTTATTTATATTTCTTTCATCTTTTAATACCATTTTCCACAACCCTTACATGTCAGCTTCTGCTCCTTGTTCATCCTTAGGCAAAAGATCAAACTGTCTTTGCTTGTTAGGTAAGAGAGTGGAGCATCTGAAAGGCTTAGCCTCAGTGACCTCAGGGGCCTTACAGTAGCTAGGTTCAGACTTCCTTACAAAACAATATCATTCCTTCTTTGTGCTTATTTCTGGAACACCCCCACCACACACACACACATACACACACACACACACACACACACACACACACACACACGCTGTTTTCCCCTGTAATTCTCACATGGGATTGATTAGGAAAAGGTTCTATTTTTCCTTCAAGTGGTTTAGTCAAACATGGCATAGTGTTCTCAATATACTAACTCTTCTCTGTGAATGAATGAAGATTCAGCTTGACTTTCTGTTCCCCTCTTATATATTTCTTTTCATTACTTGGTACTTCTTCCAAAGAGCAAGACAGGGAGAATCACTTATATCCATCTTTTAAATTTTATTCCTTTTAGACTACCTATGGTCAAAATTTTAGAAAAGGTTGAAACACACAGCAGTAATGGGATATTAAATGATATATATGTGAGGATTTAAACTGTCCATACTAGACTTTATCCCATTAAAAGGTTCAGTCAAGTTTTAAATTTCACAGAACAATTTTCTACATCAAAGAAAATATTCGTTGGTTTGTCTAACTATTCCTTTCTTCATGGAAAAACCATTACTTCAATGGAATATTTATATTATCTTTCCACTTATTATTTGATAATGGAGAAAAATATTTTAAGGTAAGTACAATACTCTGAGGGGTTTTTATACCACCTAAAATTTTATAAACATCTTCATTTTATGTAGCACTCCAGATTCTATTCCCTCAACTGCATTGCTTTGTTCGGGTAAAAAAAAAAAAAAAAAAAAATGCCTGGTTTTTCACCTAGAGTGACTGTCTATGGCCAAAGACATTCTCAACAAGGAAGAGAACATGAAACTAAATAAAGGTACCAGGAAACAAAAGAGTACTGGGAAGACAATGCTACTTGCTTCTCAGTAATACGACTGCCTCCACAAGAAATGGAAATACCGGCTTGCTTTTGTCACTAAAAATAAAAACACTGTCTAAAGACAAATGCATAATTCTATGAATCATAAATTCTGATGACAAAAAAGAAGTGTGGTTCTCTTTCATCGCTTCTATGGATCCCTGTGAATCATGGGTTAATAGAATGTGAGATCTAGAAGGACCTTAAACATCAGCTACTGCGATCTTCTCCCCATACGGGTATTGGGAGTGAAGAAATTATTTCCCTAACTTGTGGCACTGCTGCAAAAAACCAACTGAGGTTCTTTCAAGTATTCCCAGAAATAGCCACACATCTGTTAGAAATATATGTGTAGGTGTATATCCAAGGGGGGTTTTAATCTGACAAAACTATACATTACCTGGCAGGGACAAACATTAACAATCAGAGCCGAGGTGTTTCTGTATTCAATGAATGAAATAATGCCTCATTGTACCACCTCTTGTTCACCTACGTGTTTAGAAAAATGTACATATTGAAACAAGCTTCACCTTAGTTAATCCCTTGTACATGCATCAGTTAAAATAAAGTGTTTTGGGTGCCATTTTGTGTTAAGGTTCTAAAAAGTTTGCAGAGAAATCTTTAATGGATTTTGAACCACATATGTCACTAGACAGTATTTATAATGGAAATAGACCTCTTCCACTCATTTCTGGTAGGACGTAGAAAACATAGCATTTACCCCCGTGGATGATTAGCTGCCAAAGTCTGACTTCCCATGATTATTACGGACACACTTTATTCTGTCTTGGAAGCTACTCTGGCTGATAGCTTACCTTGAGTGGACAGTGTTTAGAGAAAAAAACTTTCTGGCTGGTTGAGCTCAGTGACCTCTAAAGTTTGAGTCCATGCTGAGAGGCTCTGATTCTAACAGCAGCAAAAAGAGTCCTGGGCATCTTTCAAGTGTCATTCTCAACCAAGGCCTATCAGGAGGGAAGATATTTTAGCTTCATTATCTTGCTATTTCAGCCAATTCAATAACATTTTTATTTTATAAAAGCTTTATTGGAATGTCAACATGTCTTCATATGTTTCTGAATAGCTCTCTCAAGCTAGCATTTTTGTCCATCTATAAAACAACTCAAATTAAATAGAAAACCCCTTTCCCAGGCCTAGTAAACTCTACTAGATATTGCCAGTCAATAGGTCTAAGCTCTCTCACACATGTATTTTCATTCTTTTTCCTGAATATAAAGCAAAAAGAACAAGACCATACTATATAGTGCTGCAGATTAGTATAAGTTATCACTATTAATGCCCTATCAAGTTGTAGGATATTTGTCTCACACTATGTCAATAATTATAAATGGCTGAGTTACAAAATAACTGATGGGTCTAGTTCTATAAGACATTTCCTTTCAGCTTAATTTCCAACTTTATGTCTTTCTCATCCCTCCTATGACTGCCAGAAAGTCCAGTAATCCTGCAACGCACTCTTTTCAAACAGACCCAGTGGGATCAGAAACCTAATGAGTATTTCTGACAGAAGAATTAAGGATGATAATTTCCCATATCTATTAGGGAAATAAGTCAAGATTTTAACTACAGAAGAATTTAAAGAAATAGGAAAAAAATCACTTACTGAGTCATAGAAAGCAAGGTGTATGTGACCATCCACCCAGTACTTCCAGTTATGTGACTGAGATTAAACATACAGGTGCTTTGCATTGTATTTATCAAACCCTTAAGAGGAGTAGCAGAAAATATTCTTTTCTAAGTCATAAAGGAATCTAATTCTTATCATCTGCTGAAAAATCAGTAATACGTTCCTGTCCTGAAAAAGAAACTTCTAATTATGCTATAAAGGTAATGCAAGCAAGGTAGTTCTAGGTCTCCTTTAGTTACTCCTTACTTTTTTAATGAGTTTATTTCAGTTTATTTAATGAGTTAATCTATTTCTTCAAAGTTACTGGAGAAGTAAAGCACAAGAAGGTAGTTGCTTAGAAGGGACAGCACCCAACACCAATCTCTTTTTAAAGAAGGAGACTCCAGTCTTTTTAATACAAGAGATATAATTTCAGGGGCATGCACATACTCGAGGGCCGACACTGCGCCAGGGAATGTGCTAGAGATGAGGGGGAAATAGAATACTCTGCTTTGCTTTGTGGCAGAAACCACAATATTGCTGATTATATACCTTCTCGACACACCCTGTAATTTAGGCATTCTGATGCTCATTTCATTCTGTGTAGAGCTGTCAATCTGTAAGATCATCCCTGCTGCCTAGTTTGTTCTCTCTCTCTCTCTCTCTCTCTCTCTCTCTCTCTCTCTCTCTCTCTCTCTC
>NW_004955438.1:2821892-2878236 GCF_000276665.1 Chinchilla lanigera | reverse complement strand
TCTCTCTCTCTCTCTCCCTCTCTCCATTCATTCCTCCCTCTGTCCCTCCCTCCCTAAAAGAAGGCAGTCATCATGCTGTAAGCCGATAAGAAGGCCCATGTGGGAAGGAAGCCGATAAAAAGGTCAGCAGTCTGCAAGGCCCCTATGTTCTGTCAACTGCCACAAGAATGACGTCAAAAGTATATCCATCCCAGTATTGAGCTTTGAGATGTCTAAAGCCCTGGAGCCCTGGCCATCACTTTAGTCTCTGCCCTTTGAGAAATCCAGCTTTGCCACATCTGGATACCTGAGCCACAGAAACTGAGATGATGCATTCTTCATATTTAAGCTGTTAAGTTGCAGAGTGTAATTTTGGGTAGCAACAGATAACTACACAGAATTTCCTCCTCCCTAGTCATCACAATCTAAGAGGCCACTCTGCAAATAAGAAAGAATCAAAAGTTGGGAATCAAGAGGCAAGTGAGGGACTGGGTCAGGCAATACCATCACCACCAGCCCTGACTATGCTAGAGGCTTCTGGTCTTTCTAGTCTTCCCACACGGCAACACTCTAACCCATGAGGTTGGCTTTCATCACAAAGCTGCAAGAGACAGTTAAAAGGACCCTGCAGGCCAAGTCTTCCATATTGATCGTGTCTCAGCTAACACTATGATAGCTCAGCTTGGCAAAGGGCCAGTGCCATCTGATCTGCTATGTTCCATTTCTCTCATAAATTAGTTAAGCTCTGGGAAGGACATCTACTTCATTTTCCTCTCCTGACTCCCCCTCTGCCATACACACTGAAGGCCAAGAAAGCTCCTTTTTAAAGCTACCTGCAATAAATGAAGCATCTCTATTCCTCTTTGCAAGGAAGTCTGGAAAGGAGGCCATCAAACAGCATGCCTTTGGCATCAACCCATGTTTCAGCATTGCAGGAAGAAAAATGAATAATATGTATTGGCAGAGAGTTAGACAGAAAAAGGTCTTAATTAAAGATTTGAAGTATAAACTATTGGAACTAATTGATAAGAGATCAGAAAACTGATCTCTTTATCAGAAGACACTGATAAAAGTAGTCTACAAAGATAAGTTTTTAGATGAGAAAAGAAATCCCAACCACATTCTTCTGAACCAATAAATTACTAAAAAAGAAACTTATCTTATATCATTCTAAATAATATTTCTCCATTACCAAAATCCTGCTTCCCTCAAGAAGTTTCCAGTCTGACTGGGAAATTATGACATCTAAGTCATGAACACAAATAGGTCAAACAATACAGTAATGAGTACGTCAAAACTCGAACTCTACTTTGGAATCACTCTCTTCTACCAGTCCATATTTTTACCTACATAATCTTTTTTCAACAAGGAAATTATACTTTTATGTAATAACCTAGTGATCAACTGAAATGGGTATAGTTTATATGTGGGGCACATGAATCAAAGAATAAAAATAACATAAAGATCAAAGCAAATGAAGTTAGAAATTTTAAGCTCTGATACTCTTGACTTTCAATTTTCCTCATAATGAAGTCCATCAAAATACAATCGCAGTAGCTCATGAAATAATAAATAAGTGAGTAAATAATAGATAAGTAAATAAATGAATGAATAAATAGAAATTGATCCACTGAGACTAGAACAAACCTGCCTACAATGGTTAGCAAACTCCAGTCAAATGATCAAACAGCAGAGGCTGGAATGTGCCCAAGGAGGACCTGATCTTATCCTTACAGTTTGAGATCACACAGAAATCAATGCAGTGTTTTCTGCCACGTGCTTATTTTCTTTCCAGTCAAGTAAAACCAGAGGCTTATCTCCCTCACAAATCAACATATGAGCTATGCCTCAAATATGTTTGCCTGTCAGACTCATAAACACAAGAAGCTGTGCCAGGAACAAAGGAAGAGGAGCCCTGTTTCGGTTCATGGGTTACAGACTGCAACATCCATCAGCATAAAAATAAACAGCTCTAAGCCGCTGTCCTTGGTGCCTCGCCTAACAGACTGGAGGAATGTCACAAAGAAATGGATTTCTAAGGGTTGGTCAGGTTCCTTTCCATAACAAGAAGTACCAAATATAACTGCATACGACCAGAATGCGAAGAAGCCCCACTTCCTAACTGAGATGAATGATCTTGAAGCTTTTTTCTAGATTCCCAGGATACTGATACTGGCCATGGCTGCTAGGTCTTTGGGCACATGATAGCTATAAAACTCTGCACCATGCATGCATGTAATATATATATATATATATATATATATATATATATATATATATATATATATAAAGTCTTATTAAAAACATATTATTACTTTGATAATTGCCCTCTGAAATAACTTAGATATATTATGATTTTTATTTTGCAGATGGCAAGACAGTTCTAAAAATCTTGAACTGAAAGACCATGTAGCTCTTTAATAGTATATTAAAATAGCTCATGTGTCCTCTTTCCTACTCCACTTTATTGCCTTAGAGATCAATTATTCATTACATACCTACTGTGTGTAAGGCAATGCATAAAACAGTGTGAAAAATACAGTTCATCTAGTAAGTCTTATTGTCTTCATCTATAATTTACTATGTACCAGATATTTCTCTAAGCCTCTCATAGAAATTTAATTTTCATATAAGACATTCTTACAATGTGGCTACTGAGACACAGAGAAGTTAATAATTTGTCCAAGTTCACACAGCCAGTAGGTAGCAAAAGTGGAACTTTAACACCAGTAGTCTAGTTAATGAAAATGTCCTACCACTTTGCATTAGATTAATATTTAATGGATCCAAGGGAGTGGATATTAATAGCATTGTGCAGATAGAAAAGAACAGGTGAAAACAGAGCCCATCAATATATTCTTGGATTAGTTTTCAAAGAAAGATGGTGAATAATTGCCAAGGGAAGGGACTAAGAAGAAAAGATTATTGTTATGATGTCTGTATTGGAAAGACATTTCCAGCTTCTTTAAGGACCTAAGCCACCTAACACGGGCTGTGGAAACCTCTCTCCCATAAATAAACTAGAACTCCCACTTCAACATTGATTTAAATCACACTCAGTAGGAGGAAAATGCTGATTCAATATGAAATTTTCTTACATAGGCCAATGGAACTCCTATAAGAAAAATGAATGCCAATTTGTCTCTAAGATACACATCTGGAGCAAGTTCCTATGGGAAATTGTTAAAGGCATGTTTATGTTCTGTGCATTCTAAAATCTATCTATAGAATTAACACTTAGGATCCCTGCAGTTGTTTTATGGACCAGTATAACTCCAAATAAAGGGAAAAATGGATTGATTGCAGGTAGCATGACTTTTAGCCTAGAAAACAACATATAGCTGCATCATGGGGGATGTCCCTGTACACAGACCATACTGAGAAATAAGAGAAAAGGAAGGTGGGGTGATCTCATAATCCTACATCAGTGGATGGCACCACTATAACAGACTCTTCAATCCAGTGACACCATGAGCATTGTATAGTCTTTTATCATTTATTTATTTATTTTTTGGTACCAGGAGTCGAACTCTGGACCTTGTGCTTGCCAGGCGGGTGCTGTGCCCCTGTGCTGTATCCCCGGTCCTGTATAGTCTTTTAAAATGAGTATTTGCACATGAATTTTCCCACTCATAGAAATGCTCAGAACTGCCCATTATGTAAGCCTAGCTAGCAGCTAAGTCACATTGGTTGACACATTCAAGTTTATGAGCAATTTTGTGTTAGAAGACTTGCTCTGCATTTTAAAATGACAAAAATTGTATTGTCTCCATTCCATGACAGCATAGCATTACATTTTTATTGTAATGCAATACAAATAGATATTAATGAAGAAAATGTAAAAAAATCACTATTCTTCTATGAAAAAATAAAATTTCATAGCATTACTTTTTTTAGTATAGCCAAAACCATTTAATATTTAGTTAAGGCTCAGAGGTTTATAAGCTGTAGAACGGTTTAAATAACAGCAACAACAGTGGGACAACAAAACAGCAGCTGCTATCCTGATTATTCTACTCAGAAATCAAAAATTTGGAAGGTTCTAGAGAAGACCAGGACACCACTGGTAATGACATTACTAAGGGTACAAAAACAGGGCTGTATAAGTCTTTCCTCTTTAGAATCTCAGGATCTGGTCATTTCTCTAAACTGGCTGGTAGAAGTATGTATTGGTAGATACATTATGGATGATATCCTCTTCACAGACATTCACACATATCAGAGAAATATTTGCCCCTCATACCCCGCATTGGGCTTGAACAATTTAAAAAAGAAATGTTGAACTACTAGCCCTGCAAAAACACAACTAACCCATGTCCAAAATATCAACAGAGTATGCCTCCACTGAATGGTAATCAGGGCTCTATGAAGATCTTCTGAAATCAGAAAGAATGTCGTAAACATAGTTACTTTACTATATCTCTATTGTCAAGCCATTAATAAGTTCACACTTACATGTATCCACTCACCAAATAATGCTTTCACTGATTGCCAATTCCATGGTTGGACCAACTTCCAATAAACATATAGGAGCAAGAATTCAAGTTATCTTTTGGTGGCCTTTAAAAAGGTTTTTTTTTTTCCCCCACTCAATTGGAAGAGTTAAGCTCTATGCCATTCAACACTGAAAGGCACAACAGAGAAGCCATCAGAAATGTACTTAGACATATTTGATAGACATTTTAAATCCTCAATACCTTCCAAAGGCTCATGCATTGGACAATTGCTTCATCACCCTGTAGCACCGTTGTGAATTGCTGGAACCTCTAGGAAGTAGGGCCTAGTGGAAGGAAGTGAGTTTATTTGGGACCACCATGAAGTAAGCGGCCTTTTCTGGCATGTGCTCCTGTCATGATGCACTGTGCTGCCTCAGGTCCAATCCAAGAAGACCATGGATCTGTATATTGAAACCAAAACAGTGTGCCAAAATTAATCCTTTCCTTGTAGCAAGTTGATTTTCTCAGGTATTTTGCCACAGCGGCAGAAAACTAAGAATAGCATTCTTCAAGGGGTGTACTTTTTCAAAGATTCTCAAGTCTTTTGTTGGAGCAAATAAACCAGCTTAGAACAAAGCTGATGTAAAATCTTCTAGAGCCACAGAAATTCCTATGCATAGCCCCAATATACTATCACGATATCATTACTTTTAGCTCCTGCTGTTTTTCCCCCATCCCAGATGTCTGCTCACCTTCAAAATGGAACTTGGAACAAATTTTGTGAATAATTGTGATTTATTTATTTCTAGGACATGTCCTACCTTTTCCCAAACTAAATGTACATGTGGTAGTACCTGGGATAATTGCTCTTATTAGGAACATTTATCTAAAATGGATTAGATTTTTGTGATTTCTTTTTTCATCTTGTCTGAGTTTTGTTCTGTGATTTCTTTTCTCATTTTGTCTGAGTTCCGGTAATTTCCCCTGTCAGACAGTAGGAAGATTAAAAAACAAGTGGAAGTGGTATTTAGGTGTGAAATAATAGCAAGGAATGGTCAAATTTTTAACTCCAGTTATCCTGATTATGCTCAAATGTAATAAAGAAAAGGAGAAACAATAATCACAGGGGAGTGAAATGCAGAGCTATTCAGAAAACACTGCCTATGAGAGCGAGACCGGCAGTTGCCAAAAGACACTGAGGTCTCTGATTACTCAAGGCCATCAAACACCGCGAAGCTCTGATCTGCTTCCTTCCACAAATGCAGCAGACAAAGAGTGGCTCCGGTGAAAAGCAGTGACTTCATGATACAGCATCACGAGTGTCCCTGAAGTTTAGTGCCCTTATTCTTCCTTCCGTTTTCAGTGGAGAGAAACCCCACTCATTCCTGTGCACAGTCTGAAGACTGTTTCACAACAGAATCCTAAGGAGGTGAGTTCGTTTTACTATCAAAGATATTGTGTGAACTGACAGTCAAATTACCAAAGTAAGGGGTGCCTGGCGTTAGCCAGAGCTAACACAGGGGTTTGTACCAAATGAAATGACCAACAACAAGGGCATCACATCCTCCCCAACTTGGTGTGGCACTGGTTACCTAAAGAGTGAAAGCCAACAAGACCTTAAGTATAGAGCAAAGGACAGATGAAGAAAAGGAAAGAAATATATATATATAAAAGAAGGTGACTGATGGCCATCACCTGCTGGTCATGAACAGTTCACTTATAAATAAACGTATTGTTCTTCGCTTATATCAGTTTCATCCATGCTAATCTCGAACACAGGTCCAGAAGAAGTCAGAAGGATCCATACCCTGGGAACATTGTCTTATATTACAAAACTGCTATAAATCTATCACATTGCCAGGGATGAAAGTAAAAGGCTATCACACTTAGAAATTAGCATAAAATTTTAAATCATAATATATCACAATGTATTCACCATGGCCAGATATTGGAATTTAAATGTCACTTTCAGGGACATTTTCTGTAATTTTTAATGGCCACAGAACAAACACATAAGAAGTGAGGTCACAGATTTATAATTTATCAAAAAGTGACATTTTTCTTGACCACTCTTTATCAAATTTCAACTTCCCCAAACCCATATCCTTTCCCTTACATTTTTGTAGCACTTGGCATAATCTAATAAATTACATAAATTATTTATTTTGTTAATAATTCTCAAGCCCCTTCCCACTCCCTAAATTTCTGAGTATATTGATGCTTATCCATGTTGTCTGGCCTAGAAAATAGTTATTTAATAAATGAATAAATGAATAGCTTCATATCCAGTAGGTATGGACTTAGTATTAAAATTATAGTGTTAAATCATTTGGGGTAAAAGAAAGAGATAAGGAGACAAAGAGGAGAGATGAAGAAGAAATACATAGGCCTGTGACAGAAGAATTGGCCAGGCCTACAAACTACACATGACTTCTAGACCTTGCTCTTGCATTTTCCCCTTCCGTTCTCTTGATGTCATGTCTTCTCATACCCTTAACACTTTCATCTTTAGACAAAAGTCCAGCAAAATAAACTCAGTGCCTTGGAGGGAGCATGTGCATTTTTATCCCTATTAATCCTTGCCTGGTCAACCGGAACCACATTATTTAAAATGATTCCCCTTTAGTATCCCTAGAAAACTAGAAAATGTCTCACCTGCTAATATTAACATGCTAATAAATTTGAAGGTATGGGACTCTACACTGCATAAGGCTCTTCCTCAACTAACTTCTCCCCATCCTTTCCTTCAAATGTCCCACTAACTTGAATAGCATAACCTAAAATCCAGATGAAATGGGCAAAATCTAATCACTCTCCAGCGGAATATATTTATTAGGACTCCTATCCACTGCACATATGTAGTCTCTGAATATTATTAAACTATATAGTTATTAGATTATGCCATTCTGTTTTTGTTTTGTTTTCAGTTTCATTTTAAACAACCCAACAACTACAATGTAAATAAAACAAACACAAAATAAAACATCTGGTACCCTCAGGAAATGAAATGTTAAAATACTATGTTAATTCAACCAAGTGGAGACTTTAAATGTGAAGAAATAAAAAATCAAATTTATGCTTCCCACTATCCCCATAACAGCCAGGCTGCATATGTACACGTTATTAAGACATAAATATAAGGTAGCAGGCATGGTCGAGAGAATTAAGTAAAAAACTTGGAAACAGCACTGCTGTTAAATCAGAGCATGGCCACAATCAAATGTCATCAACAGTGAGTGAGGTCTCAGTCCTCCCCTATCCTCAAAGTTTTTTTTTTTTGGTGGTGGGGGGAATAATATTTTCTTAAATTATTAAGGAATTTAGAAAACACATTTTCCAACAGTTTTACTGTGAGGTATTTTTCTTTTTTAATAAAACTACTTCCTATGAGATTACATGAAATTTACATGTTGTAATTAGTGCACCTTATGCAACAGAAAATTTGTCCTCTGATAACAAAATTATGGAAAGAGACAGATAAAAGATAATTTCTAGTACTATATTTCAATGACTGTATTTTTCCAAGTCTTTTGTTCTCCACTGGGTTTTTAAGGAAAAGTAGTAAGGTGGCTAAAATGGGTAAGGATTTTCAGAATGTTTAATCATATTTGAGCAGTTTCCAATTCTTCAATATATTCATAACCTTAGGTCTATTCTGTGAACATTATCTTTCCACATTTTGGCCTACCTTTCTTGAACAAGAGCTAGAATTCATCATCAGTAGGAAATTTTTTTTTGTCACTGCATATTATGGAATTAATCACATATCCCCCCAAATACTCAGATGCCGTATTTCTAACTCCAACTACCTCATAATATGACCTTATTTGGAAACGGAATCTTTACAGAGGTAAGAAATTTAAAATGAAGCCATCAATATAGACCCAAGTCCAACATGACTGGTATCCTCATAAAAGTCCTTATAAGAGGCGTGATTTTAGACCCAAAATGCACACAGGGAGAAGATCTTAAGGACATCAAGGCTGAGCCCAAAGCGAATCATCTACAAGCCAGGAATGTCAATAATGACCAGCACACAGTGCAGAGGAGAAAGAATGAAATTGTTTTTCACAGTGCTTGAAGAGCACAAACCTGCCAAAATCTTGATGACAAAGGTTGAGCCTCCTAGAAAATATGTTTCTGTTTTTGAGTCACCTGGGTAGTAGTTCTTTGTCACAGCAGCCCTCACAAGCTAATACATCTCACCTTCACATATAGCCCTTGCCTCTCATAAAAATTCAAACTTTTTGGCCTATGCTCCGGAGTCTCCCTCCACAGAGTAAATTGAATTTACCCAATTTTCTGTTTTGTCTCTTAGCAATTATCCCTTTAGCATTAGTAATGCTGATTTTCCCCTAGAAACTCTGCTAATATGAGCACATTTGCTTTACCTGCCTTTTTCCTTTTTTCACCTGGTACAATCTTACCTATCTTTTGGGATTAAATCAAATGCTACCTTTTGAAAAATACCCAGACTATCAGAGACTCAGACATCAAAAACATAATCCTGAAAAAAAGAAGCAAGATGTGGGACTGTGCAAAAATTATTGCAATATGTAAGTAAACAGACTAAACATACAAAAGAGCATGTGCTCAGTTTTCTCAGGATGTATACTATGCTGGCTAATATTGAGAATGGTCATGATTGGATTAAGAGACTCTTGGAGAGGTAACCGGACTGGACTGTGAGGTCACTAACCTAAGTAATGGGTTATCCCCTTGCAGAGTTTACAGCTGAATGGGGTAGAAGGAGCTGTAGCCTATTTGGAGGAATTAGGTCATGGGGGCTATAACATTACAGACTATGTCTGGCCCCTGGCCCCTTCTTTTCCAGCTCTTTCCAAATTGCTTTGTATCCCATCTACCATAAGTAGAGCATCTTTCCCCTACCATGCCCTTCCATTATGATATCTTTGCCTTGGAGCCAGCCAACCATGGATTGAAACCTCTGAAATCATATGTGAAAATAAATCTCTCCTCCTTTGAACTGTGCATTCCAGGTATTTTGTTCTAGCAACGCAAAGCTGATTAATACACAAACATACACATGTGAATGTACATGGAAAGTCCAAATTATCCATATCAAACTCAAGACTTTTGAGGCTTTGGAAGGAAAAGATCTGATGAAGGGAATAATACAGAAGGAGAATTTAACTTTATCATTTGATAGAGAAGAAGAAATATATCTGTATATTACTTTTATAATTTAGAAAAAACTGAAGGAAAGTAGGCCAAATTGTTAAGTGGTTGTTTCTTGGTGATGGGAATATAGTAACTAAAAGCTACTATCTTCTATAATTTTCCAAATCCTAAATTTCTTTTTACTTTTATTACACCACTAAGCACAATAGCCAAGATACTGAATCAACTGAAGTGTACATCAACAGAATAATAGGTAAAAACAATGTGACACAGATATATAATGAAACAAAATCCTGTCATTTACTACAGCACAGATAGAACTAGAGAATATTATGTTAAATGCAATAGGCCAGACATAGAAAGGATAATACTGCATGGTTCATTCAGATGTGGAAGCTAAAAAAGTTGATCTCATGAAAGTAGAAAGTAAAATAGTGATCACTAAGTAGAGACAGGGTCCACAACAGTAGAAAAAAGATAAAGGCCTTCTTGAGTTTTATTAAGATCAGTAAGGAATCTTACTAAAAGCAGTGTCTACTTCTACCACTAAAAGCTGTTTCTGCCTTTACAGGTAGACTGCATTTAGGGCACCTAAAAAGAGAAAGAAGATAGAGAGAAACAGGACTTGAGAGAGGGGCCAGGCAACACAATTACCATAAGAATTTATTGAGAAGAGATAAACACTGAGAAAATCAATGAATGAAAAGGAAAGCCAGCTCCCCTTACCCACATGACAGAATGCAAGGGCAACAAGAGACAGCCACTTAAGCAGACACATATGTGCACACACATGCACACATACACCAATGTATATACACATGTATGTTCTCACTTTAATGTCAACCAGATATACACACCAGACACACGGCCCCTTTACTTGATCATTAAGTGACATGCCTTCCTAGCAGGCCCTCCAGCCTCACTTATTCTTTACAAAGGGACAGAAAGAAACCAAATGGCCAGGATGCCCAGGTTAGGACCAAAGACAGTCAAGGCAACAGTGCAGGTACCAGCAAGTGCCCACTTTGGGGAAGGGAAGGACACTAGTCCCCAGTAAAAGGAGCCATAGATAAGAGCTCTTGGGTTTTCAGCTCTGAAGCTCCCTTCCACCTCATATAGCTGTCTATCCTCTTTCTTTCCCATCTTTTCTCCTCAAATAAACTGTCTTTTGTTGTACAAAACTTTGCCTTTTTTATGTTCCTTACTGGTACCAGGTTGAAGATCACTGGGAGCTGCATTCTCAGCAGAGCAGTGGCATGGCATGACATAGGGTCAACCTCTGGATACAACAACTAGATGTTAGAAGAAGAGGAAAATGTATAGTGAGAAGTTGAATAATACATAACAAAACACACTTAAATAAGAGGAATTAATTCTAGTGCTTATGAAACACCACATTGACTATATTTTACAACAATATTATATTTTTCAAAATAAGTTCAAAGTTTCCCAGGACAAAGAAGTGTTCATTACTCTGATTTGATCATTACCCTTTTTATACAGTATGGAATTAACACAACATATCCTATAAATATGCATGATTATTATTTATTAAATATTTCCAAAGAAGCCTTTTTCTCCTCAGATGTCATAGACATATTTTCTGATAATTAAATTCCAAAATTTATTTTTAAAAAGAGGGAACAAAAAGTAAAGGAATTGTGGGTCCAGTAAAAGAGAAAAGGAGATTTAGAAAACCAATTGGAGACCAAGAAATAACTTTGGGTTCATCCCTAACAAGAATCCAGTGAGTTCTGAAACTCTGTATAGTGATATCATGGGTGTTAAAAGGCTCCAAACCCAAACTTTCCACTGCACGAAGAAGAAAGTTAAAAAAAATTTAAGTGTTCATAACTTTTGACAGTAGTGCAACTGAAAATCTGACTTGAAAAAACCTGTAAGCACAGGGCTGAGAATGAGTCAAGTGTTGTGTCTCTCTGCAAACATAAAGAGATGACCCTTCAGTCTACCAGACAACATACATACAGCCTTTGTGCTAATGCAATACAATATTTATCACTGTGTTTTTTGGGGGAAACTTTACAAATTTGCCTAAATTATAATTACTATGGCTTCAAAGAAAGTTAGTGACACTGGAGGTCCCACCAAGAAAACTGGAAGGAGGTAAGAGTTTGCTCTAGTTTGATAGATTCTGGATTGTGCTCAATTAGGTAATCAAACCTTGTCATCCTTGTTTATCAATTGTTTATCCCTTGAACTTTTATGTCTTGTCTCTTTTATGCATTGTCTTCTGTTAAAATGATGAGAAATTTAAATTGAGAATATGGAAAGATCTTACTTCTTTGATGGGACATTGTGCTTTTACAGGAAAGTCTTCTATTCCTGTTTTGTATATGCTATATTTAGACTTAACTAGTTGCTAAATTTATTGGTGCTCCTTGCTTGACCTGTTTGACTTGTTAGACAACAGTGCTAGACAGAGGAATAATAGAGTGTGCCTTAGTGGACTTTGATACTAACCAAAATGTGCATTTATGAAATGCTGCAAGATGAGTCTTTTAATGAAATCGTTTGTACTTAAAAAACAAACATGCCTGTTAATAAATCATGGGACCCCCATCTACCAGTTAAAAAGGCAATAGGCCACCAACTATTCTTAAGACTGAGGGACAAGTTTCACTGGGACATATGGCTGGATCACCACTCTACACACTAGAATGAATGTCAAGCCTATTTTGCCTCGATTTCCTTTCTCATCTGATCTCCCACTGGTGAGGAGGCAATCTTAGCTTTTGACATTCCCCATTCTCACCTTTACAGACTGAAGATGATAACTTATGGGCAAGTTGTCTCAACTAGACATGAGCATGAGAAGAAAAAACTTCCTTTTTCTGATCTCATTTCTAAACTTTTCTTGTCACAGTGTACTTCCCTTTACTTACAGGTATCTAAGATTAGGTAGAGTGGAACCCAGAAGTGTCCCAACATTTCCCTCCTATCCAACAGCTTAATCTTTATCTGTCCCTTATAAAACTCTAACAGTGGTTACTCTGCCAGCTAGTTAAATACTTTTCCAACAGCTGCCACTCTTAAAGCAGAGGACAGGTTTCCCCAGCACCTTCTGGTTAATCCCCATTGAAGTCAGTGGAACGTTGACCAGTCAGGCAGCTGGATTCCTTTCTGGAGACTAATCTCTGGTTGTGTGGAACCAGTGAAAGCTGAGAGGACAACAAAGGGGTCATGGCCAGGTTAAGTCTCTGGCAGATATCCAAAGGCTCCTCAGTGAAAGCTGGCTCCTGACAACTTCCCATTGGATAACCAGTAGAAAAATGTCCATTCATCTATCTTGCCTACTTGCATTCTTCAGTGAGGTGAGAGTTCTCTCAGTGATATTCTTGTACCTTCTGTCCCAGAATGACCAGAGACAACACTATTACAGCTCTCTTTTAAACCTCCATTAAGAGTTGAGCTACATGTTTGGACTTTTCCATCTGCTAGTAAGTTACAAACCCCAGGTTTCTCCAACCCAGTAGGAGTTAGCTTTAGAACGCCTTGGCTAGTTAAACCACCTTGTGGCTAGACTGTTCTTGCTTCAAGAGGTCAGACTGAGGCAGTTTGCAACTGTTTGCCCTTCACAGAGAACAGCTGTCAAAGGAGTGATACACACCTGTGCCTTTCATATTCTAAAAGTAAAAAAGGTTCTGTCGGCCTTTCTCTTCTTACCTATGCATGTAGAAAACTGAGAAATGTGAGTTTACTAACATGTAAGTTGTGGTTGGTGGGTGATAGGTATAAGTTTAACCTGTAAGCTTCAAAGACATAGAAATTTTAGAGTGGATTTTGAGTCTGACAAGTGCTTCAATCACTTCCAGTTTTCCCTTTGATCTTCCTCACTCTTTCAAATAATTGGAAAGTGGTGATTCAGACCTCTTGATCATTGCTTTTGCTAGCCATGCTTCCTTCTTTAAACATGGCTATTACAGCTGAAACCAACTGTAGATCTTCATGCTTTTAAAACACATGCTAGATTTAGGAGTGTGAGTTTTTGGGGAAGATGGGAGCTCCAGTCAATGTGACTCAGGCTCAACCTGACCTATTACTGGCCACTTTCCAGATGGGAGCCACCTGCCCTGGAGAAAGTCACCTTGGGGGACATATTGAGAGGATGTAGAAATTAAATAGGAATTAAAAGCAGTGCCTATTTTCCTCTTGTATTTCAAATGGGAGATTCAATGTCAAAATCTTTTACTATTTTGATATGTGTTCTTAAGCACTGGAAATTATTTGACTCTCACATATTGAGAAAAAATATTTCAGTTTTTTTTTTTTTTGCACCTGTGCATGGCCTGCTTACCTCCTAGAGCCAAAATGGATGAGAAGTATCAATTATGATATTTTACAACAGACATTGTACTGGAAAAGAGAGGGGAAATGATCAGAATTACCTTTTGTTCAGACTTTCTTTGCATTAAGAGATAATCCTTACTTGTGCTCGAAATGTAAATGTAAGCCACAGGAAAACCAGACACCACTGGCCCTGGAAGCACAGTCAGATACATCCACTATGACAGAGCCTGAGGCCACTTTTCCTCACCTTTTAGAGCCTGAGGATGAGGTTTCCAAGGCAACCTATTACTGAGTCTGAGGCTTTCCCTTCCTGCCCTTCAGGTCCTGATGGTGGGGCTTCCAGGCCAGCTGTAATTGGAGCTTCGAAGGCATATATCCATCCTCAGCTGATTTTTTTCAAGCTCCTCAAGGACAATACCCTTCACAAGGAGTAAATGACTAATATAGGAATACTCATGTTCTTGTGTCCTTTTCTTTCAGTTACCTAAAACAGAACAAGATCTAGGAAAGTTTTCACATGAACCTGATGAGTACACTGGGGTCTTTAGAGAACTTATTCAGACCTATGAAGTACACTGGAAAGATGTAATGCTATTCTTAAATCAAACACCAACTTCTAATGAAAGACTAGCAGTATTATAAGGTGCTGTTATATCTGGAGATGAATATAAGATTGTTAATTTTAGAATGCCAAAAGACAAATAGCCAGGGGAACAGCCAGTTCCAAGCACTCCTTACCCAAGACTCCTACTGGTCTACCAACCAGACAGGACATTGGAAAAGGAGACACCTTCAGACATGTATTCTTGAAAGTCTAAGAAAGATGAGAACTATTCAGCTCAACTTCAATTATTTTAAATTGTCAACTACTCATCAGGAGAAAGATGAGGACTCATCCACTTTCTTAGATCATTTACAAGAGACATTGATGACACATAACCTCTCTGGCCCCTAATTTGATAGAAGGACAGATTATTTCTGAAGACAAGTTGATCAACCAGTCAGCCTTAGATCTTAGGAAAAAGCTACAAAAGATGGCTTTTGCTCCAGATAGCTCACCTGATACTTTTGTGAGAATTGCCTCCTAAGTATTTTATATTTGAGATCAGGAGTTGGTCAAGAGAAGAAAATAAGACAGCAAGAGAAAGCAGCTGCCTTGGTTGCAGCCTTTAAAGGAATAGACTGATTCTTGGGGCTCCAGAAAGAGCTTGACAGCTACACTCACCTGCTACCACTGTGGAAACCCAAGCCACCTTAGGTGGGACTGCAATAAGACACCCACGGGCCATGCCTTGATTGCAAAGGTGACTGCTAGAATTTGACTACCCCTTGAAGAAATAGGCCCAAGGTCAGACCCATCTTTCCAGCTGGTCCAGTGAGACTGAAGGGCCCAGGGGTACTCTTTGCCTTCTCCTTCTGGGCAAGATTGTCATCTCCACAGAGAAGCCCCTAGTAATCAGGACTGTAGAGGAAAAAAAAAAAAGCCCATTGCTGGACATCGGCATGTGTCTCTTGGTCCTTTTTTCAACCCTTGTCTTCCTTACCTCAGTGAAAGGAGTCACTGGAGAGAAGGTAACTCACTGTTTCTCACATCCCTTAGACTGTGAGATTGCTTTCTCTTTACTCATTCCTTTTTAATTATGCCTGAAAGTCCAATTCCCCTCCTGGGAAGAGATATTTTATTGTTTGGGTACTACAATATATATGCACCCAAGTCAGGTTTTCTGCCTCCCCCTCAGAAACATAAATAGATCCCGAAGTATGAGCAACTAAAGGTACTCTAGATAGAGCCATGATAGTTGCTTAGGTGCAAATGCATCTCTAAGATCCTTTTACTACATTGGAAACAATACCTTCTATGGCCTAAAGTTAACAGAGGACTATTGCCTATAATCAAAAATTTAAGGGCAGAAGGTTTACTTAAAATGTGTAATAGCCCATGCAACACTGTGATCTTGGGAGTTCTAAAACCTGCTGGGGAGTGGAGGTTGGTACAGGACCTTAGATTGATAAATGAGGCAGTAGTGCCCATTCACCTAGTGGTACCTAGCTGGTACACCCTCCTTTCTCAGATCCCTGCAGGTGCCAGCTGGTTTCAGCATTAGATTTAAAAGATGCCTTTTTTTAATTCCTTTACATATTGTGTTGGTTTAGGTGGATATTGTGCAAGGTGAAACAGTATAATACAAGACACATATTTTATAAGATTACTTATAATAGTCACCCAAAGAATGATATACCAGAGAGTGCAGGAAATCTGTCTACACACTATAGACCAAGAATCCAGCTGAGGGCCTGGATCCTGCGATAGTGTTCTGCATGAGTCCAGTTTAAGACCTAGAGTTCATAACAACGCCTCCCATGACTCCACCTGGAGGTTCAGAGCCCATAACAATATCTCATGCAGGGCTGTTTCATGGATCTGCTGTGAAGGCCCAAAGGTCAGTGGTGGAATCTAGGAAGTCTGTGCCATCAGGATGAAGGATTTGTGCTAGCAGGCTGAGGGATATGCCCTGGAGCCAGAAAGCAACACTCAGAAGAACCAAAGCTCCCCTAAAATGTACCACAGCCATCCTCAGCAACAGTGAGGTCCCGAGCTCCTCCAATGATCAAGATGGCCAAGCTCCCATCAGGGAAGCCAATGCAGCAAGCTTCTCCTTAAGACCAGCAGTGCACCATCTTCCTCTTTGGAGCCAGGAAGTGATGCTCAAAGAGAGGACCAGAGCTCCCCCAAAGTGAACCAAAACCATTCTCAGTGCCAACAAGGTCCTGAGCTCCTCAGAGGATGAAAACAGCCAAGTTCATCAGGAAAGCCAGTATGATGAGCTCCTCCAAAACAACCAACAGCTTCCACCAGCTCCAATAGCCTTTCTCCACTCCCAACAGCCATAACTTTTCCTTCTCCAGTTCTGCCTCTTATGCTGCTGGCAACAATCCCCAGGTGAGCCTCCCACACCCAGCACCATGCTTACTCAGTTCAGCTGGGGCTTATAAATTGACCACCAGTTATCAATCCACTACACATACAGATTCCCAGGTTATTTTTGTCTTTAAAAATCCTCACAACTAGGTCTCTCAATTGACTTGGACTGTGCCTCCTCAAGGGTTCTAAGACAGTCCTCATCCTTTTGGGCAAGTGCTTTTCCACAACTTGGCACGATTTGAATTTTCTCAAGTCACACTCTTGCAATAAATATGTCAATGATATACCGTTATGTGCCCCCTTAGAAAAGCTTTCTAGCCAAGACATTGAGATTATAAGGTCTCCAGTTCTAACGCAAAACTTTGCAGCCTTAAGATAAATACTTGGATCTTATCATATCCAAGGGAACCCAATGGCTAGAGGAAAACAGAATTAAACCAATACATTTCCTCCCACAACCCAAGACCCTAAAATATCTAAGATCCTAGGAACAATGAGCCTTTGCTTCCTTTGGATAGTAGGGATTGGTGAGATCACACAACAAACACTTCTATCAACTTATAAAGGAAGTCCAAAAGGTAGACACCCATACTTCAACCTGGAAACCTCATGCCCAAACTTTATGCCAAAATCTTAAACAAGCATTCTATATGCCCCAGCAATGAGGCTTCTTAAACTATCATTATTGGTACCACCCTTTTGAGATTTCTCATATAAATAAATCATTACTTCATTAAGGGTGTGCCATCCTCGCCCACTTACTAAGACTAGAACTAAGACTAAGATTCTAGATTATTGATTAAGGTTAATAATGTCATCCATCTACACTTGCTATGTGACCTGCTTCCCATGGGATCAATATTACCTAATCACTATGCTTGTAATATTATTGGTTGATCATAATTTTGTCCCACATTATACCCACATTGTGATTTTGCTCCATAAAACTTGCTTTGAGAAATGGGCTCATTGGAAACCTATTCCAGACCCCTCCTGCCTCTCAGGAACTATTCCTATTCCCCATTCTTTTCCATGCAATAAATATTCCCACTCTTAACCTCTATTGTTCTTTAAAATTCATTCTTCGATTTTGGGGTTAACTCAGTGTATCAGACATCTAAGAGGCTGGGAGTTACATTTATTTCCCCTATATCAATACCAGCAGTAAATCTAAGAGGAAAACTGAGAACCAAGATAGAATTAAATAAATAAATCATTGCAAATATGGTTAAAGTCTTGGAAAAATGGATTTATAAGTGTAATTTTTGGACCTCAGAACCACTTATTTGGTTTTCCATTATTTCTTATAGGAAAAATACATTAGTTCTCAAACTTTTCAGTGTTTGAACATGAATTTGAGATGAATTGAGTTTGACAACCCGGGTATATCTCTTACTGGTTACTGAATGACTTTGAGAAGAGACTTTGTGCTCTCTTAAACCTGACTTTTTTAAAACTTCACTGTTACTTCCCTGCTGGCACTGTGGTAGAAGACTTTAGTCGAAAGAAGACCTAGATTCTATCTGTGTCCATGCTAATATAGACAGTACAATTGGGGGCTATGGGATTCTTATAGGCAGCTGAGTTAGATGGAAATATTATAGGCAGTCAGACAGGGCCAGGCCCTCGAAGGAGCCCATGTGGAAGACAAGACACCTTGCGAATGGAGACATAGTTGCTGCTGTGGGCCAGACCTCAAGACAAAAGACTAAACAAATGCACCCACACACCTCCCTATGATGGACATCAGGAATTGATATTCTAAGTAGATAGCAATCACCTTGAAAAAGCCAGGAAGAGTCACTAGCGCAGCCCCCTACAGGAAAAGCCCGTCTTGATCCCAGTTTAATCAGTTTTCCATGAACAATGATACTTGTAATCTTATCGGCTGACCATAGTTTTGTAACACCTCATGCCCACCTTCTAATTTCCCATTTCCCCCCCTATCTTGGACCCACCTCATCATGTGGCTTTGCTCTATAAAATTCCTGGGAAGGGCAAGGTCCTTGGGAACACACTTGGGCACTCTTTTGTCCCTCTCTTGGACAGAAGCTTTCTTTCCCTCAATAAATATATTCTGCTCTTAACCTCCATTGTTCCTGAAATTCATTATTTGATTTTAGAGAACACAAACTCATCCCAGATATAGTTCAGGTTGGCAGTTTCTTTCCCATGTATCAGGATTACACTCCTCCACTCACCTAAATCTGGCCAACACCCCAAGGCCAACCTCCCTGACCTTTGTCCTAAGGCACCACCCAGAGATAAGAATAACAAAGACCCTTGGAAAAGTCCAAAGTCCCAAACCAGGAGCACGAGCTCCAGACTAAGGGGCATGACTTATCATGACCTTTCTTTACTTGGAGCTTATTCAAGATTCATACATATAGACTGTATCTCATATATCCAATTATAACAGAGTGAATTATGGGAAAGGACACCTGCAGTAAGCATAACTAATATGACTCAGCACCCTGTTGGTCGCACTATCAATCATGCTCTGAAAGACCCAATGGAAAGCATCCTAATCCTGGCTCAATATTTTAAATTTTTAAACCCATCCCATTCAGCACTTACATCATCTTCCTTTCTGAAGCATCAGTCAAATCACTCTGAGCATGCCACTGTTTAATTAAACTTCATTAAGCTTTGCTGCTTTTTCCTTATTGTGAAATGCCATGTCCAAATCTTTGTTCACTGTACACAGAAATCTAGAACCTTGACTTGGGACCCCATCACCCACTCCAACATTTCTATGTTTGGCCTTGTAATCTCCCAGATAAAAGCTTCTCATGACTGTGGGAACAGATGAAGCTGCATAAGATGACTTATGAGTTTATATAAATACAAGCAACTTACCTTTTAATTCATCTTCACTTCTTTTATAAAAATGATCAGAGTATTTGGAGTGATATAGATTTCTTTACCTATCCTGCTTTTTATTATTATGTTGACATACAAAAATAAGAAAAGATATGTAGGACAATATAGATGACAAAATACAATTTAAGACTGAACTTAAGTGAAGAAAATTTTAGTAATATTTTTCCTGGATCAATATTTTCATTTTTCTCATATCAACAGACAAAAGGACCTATTCATCCAAGGAGTAAAACTGTTTCATTCAGCAATTTAATGGTAAGAGTTTAAGAGTCATCCTTTTACCTCAAGTGAACCCAAATAGGTTGCTGAATTCTAAAACCCACCGGCTCTTGATTCTTCCCCTTCTTATCAGCTTGTTGTTCTCAAAAAGGTCACTACATTGTTGGTGATATATCACTTCATCACTATGGAAATGCTCGTGTTCATGTGGAAAAATACCTTTCAAACAATACTTACCAAGGTTTCTAAACTTCAAGAAGAAGGTTTTGCTAATATAAAAGAGAGAATAATTGTCAAGTCATTGTTTGCTTAACCTTTTTACCTGTAAAGATGACTGCATTTGGGCACCTTTTCTTTCAAGAATGTGTAAATTCCAAACAAAAGAATTCGGTGTTTTGGAGGCTGGGAGTTTAATTTGTCAGTCAAACCAAAAATCTATTCAATAGAGACAAGTCCTATGAAAATGTTCATCTTTAGTCAAAAACACCAACAGTTTGCTTCCTCATTTATCACAAAATATAAAAATAAACTCCGTTAAAATTCACCTACATTACCTCCTAATCCTCCCCACCTTTCTCAAAATATGTACTATACAAATTATTGCCTTTAAGGGAGTAATTTCAGGTTGTTCTTCTCAGAATTATTGCTGCCAATTGCTATTATGATAAAACCAATTTTCCCTGCAAGATTTCACAAAACCCTGAGACTCAGGGTTTTTGTTTTGTGTTTTATATTTTTCTTTTGCACAAAAAAGTTTTGAATAGAACTGAGAAATAAAACAGGTAAGTGTTATGAACCCTCTGATTACTCTAATTACACCTAAAAGGAAAACAAGACCCCTCTTTTCATAGTAGAGGTATGAATAATTAACGGGAAAGGAAGGAAGAGAAAAGCTATAAACCATTGTCAGCTGAGCTCCATGACCACCAGGGAAGCAGGCTGTGCCCTGAGGAAAACTAGCAGCCGTCTCTATTTATCCCCCATCCTAAAAAGCAAATCCCCCCTCCCTTGTGCCCCTGGTCCCATAACTCATTGTGAAGTTGTTTTTAAATGTGTTAATAACCTTCTAGGGGGCCTAAGGCAGTAAAGAAGAAATTCCTGGAAACTTTGCCATTGTGCTGTATTTGGGAAAAGACTGAATTGTGAAAGTTTACAGTCCTAAGGGCAGAGAAGAGGAAGCTTTGTAAATGTTTTAATTACGATTTCCCCCACTGAATTGAACCCATTGAGCATAATGAAAGAAAGGGTGTAGGTGTAGAGGGAGGAACAAGCATGGAAAAGGAATTGGCAAAAGATTTTAGCCTGGCCCTGCAGGAACCAGCCGCTTGCTGCTCCCAGCAATGAAATTCTTTGCATGTAATTAATTCCAGTGATCAAAAGCCTGCCTTGTTTTTTTGCAGGTAATGGGGAAATAGTGCTCCTGATAGGGACCCCTTGAAGACACCAAATAGCCAGTGGCTAAATCAAGCAATTTAAAAATTATGGACATTTTGCTAAATAAATGGGCATGCTTAGGTAGTGACAAAAAGGATTTCCAAACAGTTCCCTGGTTATTTATTCGCTTGTGTGTTTCACCTCAGGACACAGTATGCTCAGAGAGTGGATCTAGGGTTTCTGGGTGAGGTGTGATAGATTAGCTCCAGTAAAGAGAAACAACAGCTATTATTCTTTCTGGCCACTCTGGCACCAGGCATGCTGTGTGGGTACAGGAACATGAGGATGGGGCAAGAATGGGGAGGGACATGCTCCATCCCTCTCTTAAGGTGATACAGAGAGTTGGTACAAGGACATGGATGACTAATGGATAACCCAGATTGGTTTGCAAAGAAAACCGTGCATAACTGTAGATGACACGGGTCTTATCATAGGAGTTGAATGTTCTCTAGACAGCAGGCTGGGCCAGTTTCCACAATGCTCGATCATACTAGTACTAGGTGTTACCCTCACTGCACAGCTTCCCGCTGCAGCTAGAATGAAAAGCAAACTGCTACATTTGCCTCTCCCAGCCAGCATCAGTCTTGCGAGTCTTCCCTTGAACTTTGCTTCCTAGTTTCAGCTATGCTGCCTTCATTCACACTATACCCTCATCAATTTCCTCAGGCTCGAGTCCCTCACACACACAGTCTCTGTAAAGGTGATACTCTTCTCTTCAGTGGACTCTGCTTATCTTTCTGTCTCTGACCGCAGTCACTTCCTCAGACAAATCTTTTATGAATCTCTTGATTCTGCCAACCTCTACACTGGGCAGCTCCAACCTCTATCATATTGTAACACTCATCACTGCTGCAAATGAACTCTTGTTTGTGACAATATTTGATTAATGGGTGTCTCTCTCTCTCTAGAATAGAATAGAATAGAGATGTGTCACATGACAAAGACAGTACCTCTTTTTATGCACTGTCATATCCCCACTGCTTAGTACATAGGAAGCACTTAATACATTCTTATGGAATGCATAAATACATTAGAAAATGTGAGGAGTGGCTAAGCCAGATGTCAGTGAACTCCTTGAGGCTGAAGCAAAGTCAGTCCCAGGAGCATGACATGCCAGAGGTAGGTCATGTAAACAAGTCAACCTCTAGCTCAGCTGCATATCAGCAGGTTCCCAGCCCTTTGGTGTTCCTCCATATTAACTACAGCACAAATAGCTCTGAGAAAGTTTTCCTTTTTGTGTTCTCAGTGAAACACTGAGACCTTGCAATTTTGGCCCCGTTGCATGCTTCCGCTCGTTTTACTTTGTACAAATAAAGATGCTGGGGCCAGCACGATGCTACTGTCTCTCCACCCTGTCCCATCTTTCCTTTTCCTATGTGTCTTGTCTTTTATTAATCTCCAGTCACCCTCTCTCAGGATCCTGCCGGCCATGTGGGATGCAGCAAGGAAACATTCCTGGGCTATAGGTCACATCTGAACTTCTGGTCTCTGAAAAAAGGAGAATTAGCTCTATATGTGAGCCTCAAAGTACATATCTGAGTCACTGTCATGAATTACTTAACTCTATGATGGATACTGGTATAGACAAGCAAACAAGGTCACACATGTCGCAGAGCATAGCCTATAATCATCCTGATTTAATGCCTGGTTCTCTATGAGAGGTAACAGCATGGTCCTTGGCCCTACTTTGCTCAAGAAGTTACAGCAGTACCTATAACACAACACACACACAGAGATATGGGGACAATGTTGGAGGAGGCCTGGGAAAAAAGACTAGGGAGGAAGTTTCATCCTATTTGAACCTAAGAGTGAGAACTCATAATCCTAGCTTTATAGGAAACTATTCCAGAGAAAAGCTAAACAACTTTCACTTCTCAAATTAATATGTTGCTGCCCTGGAACTCAAAAATGGGTTTTTCAAATTTTGAAATTATTTTGGTGGTGGAATTTCCTAACATTTTGTACTAAAAAGAACCTAAAGTGTTTTGGCTACACAAACCAGGCAAAAGAATCTTTTTCGTTCACCAATCACTAGAACAGAGATTTTCACAAAAGTTAAGGAGCCTGTGCTATGTGGCCCGGACTGTGCTACTTTGGACATAAATACACATGCACATAGCACTTAACCTCAAGAGTTCAGAAAGTGATGATTCACAAGGGAAAGAAGCTTAAATGCAATGAAATCAGAGTTCTTGCAGACAGTACCTGTTGTTCAATCCCTTTCTCTCCTTTCAAAGCTGTTTGGCTTTGGCTTTTGAGATGTTGCTGCAGATTCCTCTGCTAGAACTTTGGTTGGGGCGTTGAGTCTCCTCAGAAGAACTCCTAGAGCCATTTTTGCAGTGGCAAGAATTCAAACTTCCTGATTCCACATAGTCTGGGGCATATTTCAAAATATTGCTTAGTGTATTTAGCTTTCTCAACAGCAAAACAGTTGGTCACTAGGATGAAATCTGTGAGTTCATTGAGAAATAACTCATATTTGACCTCTGTGTTTCCTAAAATCTCCAAGCCAAGGTCAGAGGCAACTGAAGGAGGTTTAGTGGCATTGGCATGGAAATTGGAAAGTACACAAAAGTACTGTGACTGGACAGATGAGATTTAGAATGAAGAAGTACCTGGTTTTAAATATCTCCCTCTGTTTATCCCAAGAATGTTAGGCTAATTACACTCACTCTTTTTATTTCTCCCCCTCACTATACTGCTTATTGTCCAGTTGAAATTATAAGATTTGACATTAAAACCAAGGGATGGTTGTCTTGTGACTTGAGTCAGAAAGGTCAAAAGGCTGACCTGAGGGTGAAGCTACTTGAAAGTAAAACAAACTGAGAATAAATAACTGGAGACTTATTAGGACCCACAGAGAATAAGTAGCTACCTACAGGTCATATCTGAACAGAAACAAAGTTACTGTGATAGCACCCTGCGGTCACTGGTTTGATCTTTTAGGGATAAAGAATAGAAAATGATGCTACAACAGGACCTGAGAAACACAAGTGAGAAATGTCATTTACTTTTTAAGTGTCCTGGAGGCCAGGCGGAGAGGCATACCCTGAAGTATCCAAGGCTATTTTTTAACCTACCATAACATTTATGACAATGGAACCACTATAACAACAGATATTTTCATATCTTGAATCAAAGAATCTTGGAATTCAAAAGAACCTCAGAGGCCTGTCAGGTTCAAAATACTACCTAGTGCAAGGATAATTCATTTCAATACTCAAGAAAAATACCCAAAGCACTCTCTTTTCTCTCAGAAAATTAGTCTTCTCCAAACTCATATTAACTCCCTCCCAGGCCTGTAATCCATTGTCTATTTTTCCACTTATGTGTCCCTCAAATTTTATCCCTTGACCTTGTGGTGAAGCTAGCCTGGCACTGTTCAAAGCTAGAGCAACACAGACCCTCCTTCTTCTTCATGTTCCTGGATCTGTCTGATACTATTGGGGGAGGCTCATAGATATGCTCGTCCTTCCTACTTAATCGTTCCCAACCTCCAGGTGAACCTCAACAATCCTTTCATTTGCCCCATTAAATTGCCTACAATAGCTCTTCCACATGTGTTTCTATTTTTTCCTGTACCTCTCGACTAACCTCTCCTTTCATCTCTAGTTTAGAGAAAATGTAGAATCACCAGCCAGAAGCCCCTCAAGTTTCTTTTCTGCTACCTACAAAGATCCATATTTTCACTTGTCTAGAAGGAAAAGTTTCTCAGAGACTCTAATTCATCTCTCCACTTTTTGTGACTCATTCTTTACCTTGCCTTTCATCTCAGTGTACTGCCAATTCAACACCCTCAAAAAAAATAGTACAATTTTTTTCTTTAACCTTGCTTTATCCTTGGAACACAATGACCTCTTTCCCTTTACTGACAAACTTACTGAACGAGCAGTCTCCACTCACTCCACTCATTGACCTCCTACTCACTGCCCAGGCACGGCAACCTGGATTCCTGCCAATAGTCCTCCTTAGAAAGCCTCGGAGCTCACCTTTTCAGAAAGGGTCACATTTCCTTTTTATGCCCAAGGGACTGCAGAAAGTATCAAAATCCTTCAAAATATCAAAATTGGTATTTATCATTGAACATCTCTCCATTCTTGGGTGTTTTTGTTTGGTTGGCTGCTTTTGATGTTTTGAGACTGGATCTCCCTTTGTACAGTCTGGCCTCAAATTCACAACAGTCCTGCCTCTGCCTCTTGAGTGTTTGATAGCACAGGCATGCGCTATCACTCCCGGCCACTCCTAGTCTCAAGGATACTGCTCTCAATTCAACAGAAAGTAAGACTAGTTGCATCATCTTTCTCACTCATCCCCAGGTTGTGACTTGGGATTTCCACTTTTAGATTCTGTTTGTTATGGTTTTTGTCTGTGTGTCCCCCCCAAAGCCTCCTGCAGCCCTGGGGCAGGCTATTAGAGTTTGAATACGGGTGTGAGAGCTGAACCCGCCCTGGAGTGGATAGTTTGCATATGTAAGGGAGAGGAAGAAGTGCTTGGGGCATTCCTCCCCCGTTCTGCCCTGGTGGGTGTGTCCTGGTAGCTGCTTAGCTGTGCTGCCACCCTGAGATGCAGCCCTCTGCCACATGCCACTCTTTATAATCTGCCAAGTATGGATTGAAACCTCCACAAACTGTAAGCAAAATAAACCTTTCCTTCCTTAATTTTGGGTGTCAGATATTTTGTCCCAGCAGCGAGAAAAAAGTAACCAAGACACTGTTCTCTACAAAGGTTCCTAGACCATTGTGTTTTATGAAGAGGCACATTTGTAAGGGATGAACAGGCCAATACTTCATAGATCCACATGAATTACAGCGTAGGCATTACTACAGCACAGCAATATTTTCTAACGTCCAAACACATCCCTAGTGATCAGTGTGTACTCTGGTTTATTTTCTGCGACCATCCAAGTCTTTATTTGGCTCTAGATTAGCCTGGTATTTTTATCTATCATTGCCACAGGTGCAGCACTGAATGCCATGATCTCCTCAGACATCCCTATAGCAACATTGTACCTCACATGGAGAAAAAGGAAAAGTTTCCCACCAAATAAAAATTGGTTACCCACTTAACAAAAATAAACCAGCACATGCATGCCAGTGCCCTACTCATTGGGGAACTTATTCATACCCATAGCTTCAGTGACCGTGTCAATCTTTGTATGGCATGCAAGGCCACCTGACTGCCTTTGGGCCACAGTTAATGTACATATTGTGTGAAAAAATATAACTAGTAATATAACATTAATTTCCAATTTTGTGTTTTCATTTAGAAACTATGGAGATCCGGGAACACAGGATTAGCACATGTACGTGGCCACAACCTACTGAACCTGGATTGCAGTGATAACACTTGGAAGAGGTGCTTGCTTTCCAGTTTTATAGACCTTATAATTCCTGATTATAGTATACCTCGTCTGCTTCATTTATTTATATGACTTATTTATCCACTGTAAATGTTTGATTCGATGACCTCTGATTTTACTGAAAATTCTTTCGTATAGTTTTCCAGTCCTCTATTTTCTAAGCTCTAGACACGTGGTTCTCAATGTCCCCTTGACAGCCCCACCTAGCTGCCCTCCAAACACCATAAAATGCTTCCCTTTAACCACTCCTCACCCCCTTTCTACCATCTCAATTAATAACTTCCCTGAGCCCCAGGCATAATTAATTTCCATAGCTCTTTGTTCACATTAATACGTACACTGTACTTTCCAAATCTGGGTTAGCTGTTAAGTATCTTGTACATTGTTACCCAGTCTGTAGCATATGCAAATCACTTTTAAAATGTGTCTTGAATTAAAACTAAATTCTGAGCACATTCAGTGATAAATGGTAAAGGCATGTTTTTAATTTGGGGGCAATTCTATTATATCAAAGTTAAAATATATTTCCCTATGCCTTTTTCCCACTAGTCCTTACTATGCCCTCTATCAATACACAGGATAAATTATCTCTGTCTTGCACATGACACTCTTTCAAATACTATTTTAATTGTTAGTAATCCCTATGTACCCTGCTTCAGGTGTCTATCTGATCAAAGTATTTCATATGCCAGCTCTTCTGTTTATTCCTGCTGCATGACATTAATATCACCAGCATTTGTCACCTAGAGAAACCTCCAACCTTCCTCCCCCATCAACACTGAGGAAAAATGAATTTATATCATATTTCTGCTTTAAATACTTTCATTTCCAACTGCCACTAAGATACAAATTCCTTAACGTTCCAAGGCCTTCATTATGTCACTGCTCATCTCTCCAGCCCTGTGACTTACTACACCCTAACTTTCACACCATGCTGCAGTCACTTTAATTGATCTACCAGTTCCGAAATTTGCCTGTTCTGTCTCCAAGTCATCAAATGTTGTTCACTGCACCCAGAATCCTCCCAAGCCCAAGCCTTTTTTGCTACCTAAAATCATTTATTTAGGACCCACTTATCATCTTCTTGGAAAGCATCATGGTCTTTATAGATACTTCCAAAACATCCCTTGCTTTTTTCCAAGTGCAGCAATAATGTTAGTGCATGTATACTAAGTGTTCTACTCTCCCCAAGCAATGGGACTTTTTAAGCCTTTTTTATGGCAAGTGAGAAATGTGCACTGGTCTGACTCAGTCACCTTGGATGCTTTTCTATGCCCTTTCTTCATGTGCCAATGTTTCTCTTAAAACATGTTATCTAGATCCTAGCACACCCCTCAAGGTGATTAGATCTCCGCAGGCCACAGTGAGGCAGTTTTATCACTTTCTCCAGACACTTCCAGGCCAATATTGCTTTAAATTCCATTTCTTCATCCATATAGTAGGAATAATAGTACCCTCCTGTACTGCTGCTATGAGAACTAAACAAGATAATACATGTGGCAACTTGTCCAAAACCAGCAAAAAGTAGATGTTCAATGAATAGCAACAATTACAATGGAATACAACATGACTACAATCATCTTGTCTTGGAATCTCATTACAGGGTAGTCTTGTTGTGACTAGAGAGAAGGCAAAAGGATCATAAAGGTCTGTTTTAGTAGAATGAAGCACAGAGGCAACTAATGCTAAGTTGTCTCTCTGGGTCCTGAAGGAATAGACACAGAGGGAGCCTGGAGAAAGTCCCAGGGGTGGGTAGAGGGTAGTGGCATCCCACATGCTACTGCAAATGGGGCCACATAGGAATGCTTATTTGAAACTTCTGTGCCTCACCAAGTGTATTTAACATACAGCACCTACTTGTGGGAACACTGTGGCTCACAAAGGTAATCAAACTCACATCTGTTTATATTTCAGGAAATACTATATTTCTCCTCTACTGCAATAGCCTTCAGCACACAGGACACTCTTTCAGAAAAGCACTAATATTGCTGTGTTTGTAGCAGTTCAAATTGCTGTCAGGTATCCATGGATGAGGAAAAGAAGGAGACAGAAATCTGTTGAATGACCCAGGGTACCCAAAGGACAAATAGATAATGGATAGTGACATGGGCTCAACATCCAAGTGGTCAGAATGAATGTTCCATATAAGGTACGCAGAATCCATGGTCTGTCTTTGCTCTCAGGGTTTGCTCTGTCAGGGGCCTCAGGTCCCAGCAATCCCAATAGCATGTTTTGACCAGGAGCCCTCCAGACGGAGAAGGACTTCTCACACAAAGAGGGAATTCCTAAATGGTATCAGTTTGTGTGCAAAGGTTTTGCTTATGTCAAGAACCCTCTTGTATGGAGAAAAAGCTTCAAATACGATGGGATGGGTGAGATTCTTCCAGAAAGCCCTTAAAATTGTATGCCAGACAGAGAACTTTGTTATTCATTCAAGGCCAAGCTCCTTTCTCTCTTGCCTGGGTGACCATAAAAACCACCAGCTCTTATGTCCTAAAAGCAAGAATGACCTTTTAAAATTAAAATTGAATTAGGTAACTCTCACTTAAAACTTTTCAGTAATTTTTTTTTCCTGCTTGGTACATGAGACCCTGTATGATTGGCCTTTACCCCCCACACCATTACAACCTCACTTTTCTCCCACCTCCCACCATAACTGCTGGTTTAATTGTTGAGATATTTAGGTATCTTTCTTTAAGACCATCATAAATGCTATTTTCTATGACAAATACTAGAAATAATGCTAGGCTTCTGCTTTACCCCTAAAATAAAACACATATACTACACACACACACACACACACACACACACACACACATACACACACCAGTCATATGCAAAATCCATACACACACCCACTTTATCCAAAGACTCTCTCAGCGTTTGTGTTTTAGCTCAGATAACTTTCCTTTGAGAGTTCCTTCCTAACCACCCAAGATAACCCCTATTTTTCCATGCATTATGGTTTCCAGTCTGAAATCATGAATTCTGGGGCCAGAAAGCTCTGGTTCAAATGCTAACTCTGTTGCTTCCTATCTGTGTGATTCTGGTTAAGTTACCTAAAATCACTGATACCCAGTTTCTTTATCTCTAAGGGGGATACGAGTAGATATGCCTTACAAGCTTGTTGAAAGAATTTAATGAGTTAATACATAGGAAGCCTTAAAACACCCTAGTGTGTACTAAAGGCTGGGTAAACGCCCACTGTTATTGTCAGTGAGTTTAGTGGCTTTGATTTCTCAACCATGAGGAGATGTGACAATGTCATCTGCAAAGGAATAGAGTGCTTGACTGTATTTTTCATTCACAGGTCTCCAGGCCAGCACAGGAACAGGCAAATGATGGTGTCAAGATGAATGCTACGTAAATGAAAGAATTAAATAATGACTGAAACACAAAAAAGGAGTAGAATCACAGCAGTTTCTGAAAGAGACGATTCATTACACCTTCCTACTTTCACTCACCACCTGGTACTAAACGCCCCTTTGGCTATTGCATGTCCCTGTTAGGAGCACACATTCATGCACACAACAGAAGTGACGTAAGGATGAGCCAAGACAAGTGTGAAAACCCCCAAAATATCAAAGATGTGGGGTCTGCACCAGCAGCCTCCAATCTCTAACGGGCAAGTCAGGTTATAGCACCTTTTCTTCTGACAATTGTTGCATCTGGGTTAGGGGGTCAGCATTTATTTGGAATGATTACTCACAAGAGGAAGGTCTGAGGAACAAAACTAAGGGAAAATACACTTCATCTTTTGCATCTTAAAACTAGGAATCCCTGTGCCCCTGGCAGTGAGAAAGTTCCTAGCAGAAGAAATAGCTCATCTCTAAAACTAGGGACATGGGAACAAGGAGAGCCTTTTATCACAACCCATCCATCAGTGCGAGGGCTTGTGTGGGAAATGGCACACCATCTTTAAAGCCAAGAATAAATCTGGGATTAATTATGATAGGGTTGTAAAGCTGCAAATGAGATTCACAAGTCTCAGATATTCTGGAAAGATGGCGCTCTGAAAGATCAGTCTCAGTGTCTTGTAACAATGAGAACTATAAATTTCCTAGCCTGAGGTTTACCTGACTGTTTTCCTAAAAATCATTTCCTATCCCTACTAAGGGCCTGAATTCCTTAGAAATACTCTCCACAAATCTGAAGTTCCAACAGATGCATAAAATTGGTTTTTGATGAGCTCCTTCCAAGCTTTTCAATACGCTTCAGGCCCACCATTACAACTAGGATGGGATAGTATGTGGCGGCTCTGCCTATCTCTTCTTAAAGCAGGTATCTTCACATGTAAAAAAAAAAAAAACTCACACTTTTATTAAGCATTAAATTTAAGTAAGAAATCATGACTAAGCACAATTCAAAACAAAAAGAACTTTAGAAAAAGAAAGTTTCCCCCCCTCCAACTACAAGAAATTAATATGAATGCTGACTGGGTCTGCCTGCTGCAAGATTGCCCATTGTAGTGAGGGGAAGCAGAAAAGTAAGTCTTAGGTCGAATTTCCAATCAATCCTCCAACACTGCCTTGTATGCAGAGCAAGCATTCCCCTCCCACGTATGTGTCACCTCCCCAGGAGGGTGTTGCCACATCTCCTAACTCTGTCCTTTCTTGAGAAATGCTAGTGTAAACCAAGAATGCGTCAGGTCACACTGACCAGAGAGACCTTGGAGTGAAGCCAGGTTTTTCTAAAATCAGTTTGATGCCAGCTCCATAAAAACGAAAGCATTCTATATGAAACCAAAGAGATGTAGCTCAGAAATAGCTAAGTATGAGTGTTTCTCCCATGAAGTTTTATTTAGTGCAGACTGCTTAGCAACTATCAATTAAAGCTGGACTGCACAAATGCTATTTTATTACAATAGTCTAGTAGTCCTTGGAGCCGGTCCATCCTGATTCACACCCTTTATAACTGTGGGGTTATGGACATGCTCCTTTAAAACTGCCAGCATTAGTTTCTTCATGTGTAAGAGATAATAATAATACTTTTTCCCTGGGTTTTGAAAATTCAAATGAGACAAAGCACTTTGCATAGTGACAATTGCCCATTTAATAGGAATTGTTATTATGCACATTGATGAATTGCTGAACCATTCTTACTAATCAGATTTTTGTGATTTTTCCAAAGGAAAGAAATCTTTACCCTCCTCTCCTAGAGAAGAAGCAGATCTGTGCAACAGCTGTGGGAACCAGCATCCCACAGTCTCATTCTGGCTCTAATATTTGCAAACTGCATGGTTTGAAGCAGGTATTTTAATTTCACTGTTCCCACATGCACAGTGATAAAATGGGAACACCTACATCATTTACTTATAGAATGTTGAGAAGATTTTTAAAAATTAACACGTAAAATAATCAAAAGAATGCTGGGCAAGGTCTTCAGTCTGTCACTGTCAGCTATTATTAGATAGGTAGGAGAATTTTCATAATATTTAATAATGTATATTATTTTCATAATATATATTATTTCATAATATTTATTTAAAACCAGATGCCCAAATAAACATGCATCTTCTGTTATGTAAATGTCAGACAGCCCATTGAAGAAGGAAATATCTTATGTGGATGATGACACAGAAAGACTACAGTGCCAGTGGCTGAGGGCTAGGACTCAGGAGATAAGAGAGGGAACAAGCTTTGTGAACTTGGTGTTTGGCCTCGTTGATTCAGGTTTCAAGGAAGTCAGTGATAAAAATGACTGGGCTACATATGGCCCTGAAATTCTACAAATAAATGTATAATATTCATTTGTTGATACTCTTTGCTGTTTCAAGGTTGTGCTATGGATTGCCACAGAATCTCCTTGTCATCCATGTCCACTCCTTCTGTTTCCTTCTGTCCACAGATGCACTTGTCAAATGGACCCTGGCATATTCTGTAAGTGTGGACTGAAGCTTCAGTTTCATTTCCAATATGTGCTGCCATCAATCTGGTAAAGGAATGAGGCTGCATCAGTTCATGGTTCACGTGTTTGCACTGACGCTGATTTGATATGTGACTACAAGAAAATTATTTTAATTGGCGTCGTCACCTCTCTTTTTCACAGGACATTACCATTTAAGATGATGCTAATGAATTAGAGTTTATAATGTGCTTGGAAAAATCTGAATGAAGAGTTCAGCTGAGGTGGAAAGGACCATCAATTCCATTCTGTAGCAAATAACTCAGGACGACATAGGGACAGGAAGGCCAAAGACTAGAAGCCTATACAGAAAGGGCATATGTAAGAGAGTCCCCCAGAGCCTTCATAAGGGAATATTTTACCCACAGGGGATAGAATGGGCTTTGGACAGATGGCATATAATTAACTAAAGGGCTTTTGTTTACTGGTATAGTATTTCCACTTCTCTTTTCCTAGATAATGGTCAACTGCAGATTAGAAATTCTGATAGAAGAAAAGGAGCAACAAACACTTTACATGCACAGAGACTTTCCTAGAATCAAGGGTCATTCAAAAAAATTTAAATTGCATCACAATTTACACAGAGTGAAGCATGATTTTTTTTTTTTTTTGTCTTTTTGAGACAGGGTCTCATTATGCAGTTCAGGCTGGCATTGAGTTTACTTTATAGCCTAGGCTGGCCTCGAACTAGCAGCAATCCTCCTGCCTCAGCCTCCCGAGTGCTGGGATTACAGGAGTGCAGCACCAAGCTCTGCTGAAGCATGATTTTAAGCGTACAACCACACGAGTTTTATTACTATATCCCTGAAACTAACACACCTAACAGGGTATAGAAAACATCTACTATGCCAGAAAGCTCAGTTAAGCCCCTTTGTGTCCAATATCTAAACTTTGTAGATAATTGGTATTCTGATTCCTAACACAGGTTAGTTTTGCCTGTTTTTGAAATTTATAGAAATGAAATTACATAGTATGTGTACTCTTGCTTCTCCTTCTCAATAAATTTGCTTTTTGAAGATGTGTATGTTACTGCATTTATCCAGACTTAATTATTTTAATGGAGTATTGGTATTCCACTGTATGCATACATCATATTTTGTTTTCCCATTTTGTTTACCCATTTTTTTTTTCATGGGCATCTGTCTTCTTTTCAGTTGGAGGCCACTGTAAAGTCTTGGTAGATTGCTATATTCTTTTCTTCCTCTTGGATAAAAGCCCAAAAGCAAACTCGCTGGACTTTAGTTCAAACATACATTTCCTTATATCAAAAGGTACAAAACAGTTTTCCAAAGTAGTCGTACCATTTTATAGTTGCAAGTGCAAAGCAGTTTTAAAGTTCAAAAATTTATTGCTGTCACCCTTTCTAATTTTAGACATTTTAGAGGGTTTGAAATGATTTCTCATGATGATTTGAATATATATTTCCTCGATAAATAAAGATATGGAGCATCTTTTTGTAATTCTATTCATCATTAATATGCCTTCTTTTATGAAATGTTTAAGTCTGCTCATTTTTTATTACCTGGTTTTTATTGTGGTAGAACTTTATGCATTCTATGTAGAGGTTCATTTTTAGATATGTCTTTAAAATATTTTGTAATTGTCTGTGGCTTATCTTCCAGTTTTTGCAAATATAACTTTTGATGAGGAGAAAATAATTTTGAGCAAACTTAATCTATGTATATTTTCATTTATGCTTAGTAGTAGTGTATTCTATCTAAAAAGGCAGTGTTCTATGTTGTTGGTATTTTGCTATGGTTCTTTTTCTTATTATTCTCTTTAAAATAAAGAATAAATTTAAAAAAAATTTAAAAGGCAGTATCTACCTGAAAGTTGCAAGGGCACGTCCATACATCTTTAAAAGCTTTATTATTTTTGATATTATATTTAGGTTTAGGTTTAAGATCCACCTCAAATTAATTTCTGTCATGGATATAACTCGAAGCACTTAACTCTTGCCAGATCTGAACTACGTCAAAGTAATCTAGGAGAATAGCTTCATAGAAACTGAAAGTAAATGATGGTCTTTACAACAGTGCTGCTTTTGGTTCTTATTTTGTTCGTTTTAGGAGGGAAATTTGATTGTTTTGCTTTCTATTCTCTAAATGCAAATGGAGAAAATAAAATGCATTTCTTTATAGGAGGAACACTTATTAATTGGCAGGAATTCTAAGTTTTACATGCAATAACTCATTTAATCTTCAAAATGCAGAAAACAAGCATAGTGAGATGAATGCAAACAACTACTTAAAAAGTGCTCAGACTCTGGGAAGGGAACTAAATCCAGTGTTAACTATCTGCCTCTAGTTTTCAGAATTTCTCATATTTTGTGGCCTAGAGGAAATTAGTTCTGTCCAAAAATAATTTGTGAGATTACTGTTCTTTTCTGTAAATGTTGAAAAGTACCACATCCTGGGAAATAATACACAGGCAGAGAAAGGAAACACAGGGAAAACGAAAACACTGAAAAACTAAAGAGTGCACAATGCACGTGGTAGAAAAATGAAGACAATCAGTATTACCAGGGAGTTTGTAAAAAAATGGAAACACTTGTACCTGTGGATACAGCTTAGTGGTAGGGCATGTGCTTAGCATGTATGAGGCCCTGAGTTCCATCCTCAGCAGGACAAATATAATAAATAAATAAATAAATAAATAAATAAATAAATAAATAAAATACAAACTCTCAGACCCTTCCCAAGGCCAATTGGATCAGAAACTGAGCAAGATCTCTGGGTGATTGTGACACATGAAGAACTTTGAGGAGAGCTTCTTAATAAAATCAGCACTAAGTGCTAAGCACAGGTGTAAAAGGTGAGAAAGAGGCAGTCTCAGTCCACGCATACTTCTTCTAGGAGGACCACGTAAAGAGCCCCTTTATGACTTGGAGCATCCCTAAATTGGAGTAGCCATTCCACACAGATTACAAAACCAAATCTGCTCCCTGTAGATCTGCGAGCTGGAGAGCTCTTCTGAGCTGTGAGATGACCTCAGTGTCAGTCCAGACCACAAAGAGGACATCTCTGTGCCCCTCTTCATCCTGGGTGGTTTAGGGAAAGCCCCTGCCTGGGGCTCTGAGTCACCTGCAGTCCCTGCAGCAGCCCTCCTAGTCATTATCGTAGGGCTTGATTCATGGTGCTTGTGAGGACGCTGGCTTATTCTTTACAGCCCCATCAAGCTGTCGTTCCTCTGGCAAACAGAAAGGTGCAGTGCCCAGGATTAGGATTGGCCCTCTCTCTTTATGGCCTGTTCCTGGTCATAAATTTGGAGCAGGAGGCAAAGTGATTGCAGGTTGTTGAAGAGCTGAATGGAGAGCAGGAAGAGGTGAAGGAGGAGGGGTGTGGGCAACACCAAGAAAAGTAAACACTGAGCTGGTGCTCCCTCAAGGTCACTTGGCTTCCACAGCATTAAAAAAGGAGAGAATTTCCTCATCTTCTATTTTTCTGTGCCTTTACAGACACGGATTTGATGAAGCTCGGGCCAAAAGAGATGTCGATTTTTTTTTGTTCTCTTTTTAAAGATGCCATGATGTTTATGATATGGCCTAAGCAATGAAGCATAAAATAAAAAACTACTATAGAGTTTCCTGATTGGTGCCCAGACTGCAAATCAAGGAAATGATTTGCAGTTCATCTGTTGGTGAATCTGGAAGAAAAAACTAGGGACAGTCACAGAAGAAGCAGGAAAAATTGGAAGGCTGGTAAAAATGGCCTGGATTTATTCAAAGATACTGTGCAGGACCAGAGAGCTTGTCAGCCCGTATGGACTGAGAGAGAGAGACAGAGACAGAGAGAGAGACAGAGATAGGCAGGCAGACAGACAGAGATGCCGCAGAGAGATAGAGACAGAGACAGAGAGAACATGCGAGTGGATAGAATATAACTGGAAGTAAAAAGTGTGAAAAATATTTGGTAAAGAGAAATTAAGCTCTGATTTAATAATAAATTGATTTTCAAAGCATTACAATCAATAACTGTAGCAAACACTTCTCTCACACACTGCATGTCAGGCCTTGTGCTCCGAACGTCTGCTACTCTAATTTAATCATCACCACAACAGCATGAAAAGGTGCGGTCATTCCCCCCCTCACTGTGCATGTGAAGAGTGGGAAACTTGGAACTGCGTTGTCCTCTTCACTTGGCCAAGGTTATGTAGCTGGTTGACAGCAAATCCTTTACTCAAACTCAGGGGACTGCAGCTCAAAAAATATGTGTATTTAACTATTCCCCTCCTCAACTTCCTATTTCATATACCTATTCCACAAACCATGAAAAGATTAAAATGTGATGTGTTTTCTCAAAACCAATCAGAGATATATGTTGGAAATCTGTTTTCAAAAGACTTCACCTCACTGAGGATCATTAGGAGGGAAAAAAATTAGTGGTATTATTATAAAACATGTCAATGGTTCTCAGTTGGAATGGTTTTGCCCCATAGGGGACATAAGATAATGTCTGGAGACAGTTTGGGTTGCCATAACTAGGAAAGCTGGTATGGGTATCCAGTGGGTAGAGTACAGAGATGCCGCTAAGTAACCTACAGAGCACAGGATCGCCCCCTACAGCAGAGAAACACCCAATCCAAATGCCGACGATACTGAGGTGGAGACATCCTGCTGTCAGGGAGCCATGCCTGACTCAGGACAGCCCTGCACCTGGGACCTGTAATTTTTCCTCAGGGATTCTCAATATCTTTTTCAACCATATGCCTTTTCCTATGAGACCAAGAAGGCTATCTGACTGATGACTTTCAGAAGTAGAACCTCACAGGGCACCAGTATCCATCCACAAACACCTACCATGCACTTGGTAGCCTCTGTAGGAAAGCAATCTGCTGTTCCTCTCCTGAAATGAGCTCACCCCAGACAAAGAAGGCAGAGTGAGGGCTGCTCCAGACTCCACGTTCCAAGATGGTAGGAGTCAAATGAACTGTATGGAGTCTTTTGCCATATCTCTTTGACTTAATAGTCTTCAGAAGCAAAGGATTTGGAGGAAATTGGACGAGTGTTTCATTTCAAATCATCCACTTTGCTTTCTAGCAGGAATGGTCACCAGGTCTAATGGGATGAAGGCTCACAGTGCCAGCTGGCTTTACTTAAGCAAAGTCATGTTACTCAGTCCCACTCCACATCGACCCACACCCTCTGGACTCATGCCTCTTGTCATAAGCTTGCTTTGTTCTCAAATCTCCCTCACACTCTCTGTATCTAAGATTTTTATCAAGAATTAGAAGCAGGTGGTATTGATGGACGCAAACTAATGAACCATAATGGTGCTAATAAAAAGAAACCAGCAGACAATAAATTGTAGGTGCTTATTAACCAATTCACTTGGTAGGGTTTCTGACAGAGTTTAGTATTTGTATGATAATTCCCACCATTTCATTTTCTTTAATTTCTATTTCATAGTCTGGTTGCTTGATTTAATGCAGGATTATTCTTTGTAAAAATGAATTCTTGATTAATTTTTTAAGAGGTGCAAAAAATGAAATGGCATGTATTTATGCTGTGTGTTCTGAAGCCTTTTGGGCTGCTCACTGAGTGGAAATAAAAGATTTCTGACTTTGGCCAGTCATTGTACTGCAGTGATAATTTAGTAAAATCTTACCCAAAAAATTCCCTTTGCTGCATTTTGAATCCTTTCCCCCGCACTACTTGCTCCCTTTCCAAGGCAGCGGGACAGACCATACTAATTTAAGAGAATTTGCAATAACCCAGATGGCAGAAATGAACTGTTAAAGTGAGCAATTTCAGCTATACCAGCACAACGGCACACTTGCCAATCCCTTCCCTATTCTTATTTTCAAACCAACATTAAAAGCAAGAAAGTATGAAAAAGAATCTTTCTCAGAATCTAATCTTTTATTTTAAAGTTATTCCTTAATAATAGAAAACTTCCAACCCTCTTATTATGTATGTGCACTAATTGTTTTGAAAGAAAAATGCATCGCAAAATGGCTCCCCCAGGCCAGGGAAGTATGTTAGAGGATAAGCTAAAAAATCAGAAATGAGGTTCAAATCCAGATTCATCACTTATAAGCCAGGTGAATGTGGATCAGGTGCTTAGGTAGTCTTAACCTCAGTTTATTCATCTCCAAAACGATGACAGTAGGAAAAGCACAAGTTAAATTTTTATCCAGTAAGTGTTACTGGGAGTGATAAAAGAGTCTGGAATGTCAATGACTTTTTTCCCCCTTGCAAGATAATCTCCAGAATCTGGCACAAACTCTAGTGTTATTTACTGCTTAGTACAAAGAGACCATCAGCCAAATTTTAGGATTTTGCAGGTATCCTTTGAGAACCAATAGAATATTCAGACCCCTGCCACTCTTTTCCTTTCAGTGCGGCAGCCATAACAGAAAGGTTTGTTAGCTAAATGAGAGGCCTTGCTTCCCACTTGCAACCGCTCCCCACTGGATTTCCTCTTGCTCCACGCTCTCCACTTTGTCTTCGCTCATGTGCACTTCCGGTCACTTCCCCTCCCAGACTATCCATACCATTTTCTAGTTGCTCACTATTCAAATGTCACCTCCTCCCTCATCCTTCTCTTTAAGTACCTCTTGGTAAGCGATACCACAATTCACAGTGACAAGGCCTAGAACATTAGGAGGACTGACCAACCCCGGAATCATTATTCAATTTTAATTTATATAGATTTTTGTAATAGAATTACTACTTGCAGTAGCACCTTTGCATTGTGAAAAATGATTAAATGGCTTGCTCCTCTTTTCACATTACTTCTACTGTAATACTTCATACGACAACTTCCTGCTTAGACTTAATGTTCTAGAGAGAAGTGATCTTCATTTTCCTGATTGAAACCCTCAGAAAGAGGTTAAGTTCACATTCAAGTGTCTTTATAATAATAATAGTTTTAAAGATAAAGTTCCTGTGACAAGACAAATTGAATTTTTTAGTATATTCCAGAACCTAAGGCTGTGCTAAGGCTAGAATTTATCTCCTCTAAGCTGAGGACCAGCACTTTATGAATACACTATATTTACTCCTAGTGCAGTCTATTTTTGCAAATGTGATTATCCACTCTAATTATGCTATTATGGAGTTGCTCCTTGACTTTAAATAACCCATTTGCAAATTTAGCAGGTTACTTAAACTCAGCTACAATCACTAGAATGAAAGTACCTGCTAAAGTCCAGACTCTCTGACACACATTATTTCATAAAAACCTTTGAACTACAAGTTAATATTTTCAGTTAGCAATCAAGGAAAAGGAATCAGGGAGAAATAATGGCCCTAATGTGCCTGTAATTTACAATGCTCTCAGAAAATATTTATTAAACACATGGTCCAAAACCAAAAGCTGCTAAGAAGTCAGAAGTTGAACTGTGGTCTTTTTACTGTGACATCATTGTTAACCAACACGTCTAACTTTGCACACTTGTTCATGCTGCTGTAGATCTGAGAATGGTTTTCCCACTATCGTTATATGAAATCCTACCAACCTCCCTTTTTCCTTCTCTGTGCCCTCTTCCGTAACCTCCTAAGGCCTTTAGTAGTTTTTTTTCCCCATTCCTCTTCATTCATCAATTTCTGTGTAGCCATAATGTTTCGCTAAAAATGTTTGTTAGAATATTTAGCTAACATTTCCTGGGGCTGGGGATTTAGCAGCGGCAAAGCGCCTGCCTGGCAAGCGCAAGGTCGTGAGTTCGGTTCCTGGTACCGGAGAAAAACCAAAAAAAAAAAAACAAACAAACAAACAAAAAAGAATATTTAGCTAACATTTCCTAATATTAGAATGATATATGTTCTATTCTATTTCTCCAGGAACATTTTTCAAGCAGGTGTTCATTTATTAAGGAGATAATTATTGGGGTCTATTAGGTGCACGCAGGATACTGTTGGGCATAAGCGTGAATGCCTGAGCTGGGATTTCTGCTCTTAGGAAGCTTACATTATGACTTCGGGGCCAGGACAAGGAAAGGGTACAGATATTTAAAAAGTCAATGAACAATCAAAATAATTCATAAAATAAGGTCATTGCAGCAAAGGAAATCAGAGTAATAAGGTGGATGTAACTGTGTTAACTGAAGGAGAATAAAGATGCTACAAACAGCACATGGAAAAGTGCATCTAAAGGCAAATTTCATGTATCCCAGACAAAGGCAGATGGTCAGAGAGACTGGTGAAGCCGGAGGGAAAGTGGCATGGCTCAGCCCTAGAGAAGGAGGTGGACAGATAAATGCGTACCTCTTAGACACGGCAACAGGGAACATGGTGTGGTTGGGGCATGTATTTTGTACTAAAGGCCACTGGGGACAGAAGTTACTTTGTTCTTTACAAGCTCTGTGGCTTTGGGCATCTTTCTTATTCTCTTTGATTCTTGATACCAACATACAAAGAAAAACAGTGATAAACAAAGAACTCAGGATAAGCACTGAATAGAAACCGTTTCACTAGACCCATGTTGGAAACTGGTGGAACTACAAGGCCCATAAAACAGAGAGGGAGTCCCTTAACATCAGAAAAGAGAAACTGCTTGAAATGAGACCTGAGCAAATGGATTTTTTCAGTAAGCGACTATATTATCTATAGAGGAAAAATGGATAAGTGAAAAGTGTATGCTACCCTAAAGATCAAATCTAAGGCAGGGACACCTCCATATAACGTGAAAACAATTTCAAGTTCTGTGATTATGCAGGGGCCCCTCTGAAGAACGTAGAGTCAGGTCATGGCAATATTACTCTGGAGCACATTGACAAACGAGTATGACACTTCCAAATGCTGACTCCTGTAGTTCTGCTTTTTCTCTTTGCTTTGGTTTTTGATTTTTATTTCTAAAAGTAGAACACATTCAACAACAGATTTTGTTGTTTGCTAAATGCAATTTCCTATCCTCCTCACACCCAGTAAAGTAGGACCTCTAGATCTCTCAGTCACTCAGTGAAATAAATAAGGCAACATTTTATGCCAAGTAAAGAGGGATAACTTCCTTCAAGTTCAAGATAGAACCAGGTAAAAGAAGAGCAGATAGCCAGGGAGCCTACTCCCCTCTAGTTCTGCTGACCAGTCTACAACAAAGGAGAACTCTCTTTGGGATGGATTTTGATTTGAATAGTGCTCCTTGCTACGAAGGAAAAGTGTAAAGATAAAATAAATAACTGCTATTTTGAAACACTGTTGGAGGATGAAGCCATTCATTTTTGTTGAAAACGAAATGAAGGTATGAGTGATCAACACTAATTAGTTGGAGGTAAGAACAGGAAGAAAGCATGCTTATGTGAGATGTAAACTCAGAAATTAAGAGAAAACTTTAAATGCAAATAGAAAAATCTAGTGGGTATTTTGGTCCTACAAAAAGTTTGAACTCTACTATTTTTAATTTAACAGCCACATTCAAAACTAACAAAATTCTTCTTCATAACTGAAAAATTATTCCATTTAATCTTTGATCTCCACTTTCACACAAAGTAAAATTCTTTTCCTTAGCTATTATATTAAGTTTGTCTACTAAATTTTATCAGGGTAAAATAAATTCTATGTTCTCTGTCTTTTCATTACATCCTTTTATGCTACACATCTCTGCCTATTGACTCATGAGAGTACAGGGCAAAACAATATTCTCAACAGTTTTCTTCCCACATAAATACCCTATAAGTTGCAAGTAACATTTCCTCCATTCAGTGAAGATTCAGTGCCTTATATACAAGAACAAGTGTGGGTTTTACATGGTGGAATTTACTGGCATTAGTAATTACATGGATTTACAAATATCTACACACATCCCCTTCACAGAATGCCTTAATTAACTTGTCCAGGATTTGGAATCCCCACAGTCTATGAAGTCAGCAGGATCATTAAACCCAAACATATTTTAAACCTAATCTGATATTTCACCAGAGCCATTCAAATCAATTTACCCAACAGAGACATTTGTCCCTGGCCTGTCACCACAGCCCGTACCAAGCGTCCTACACTTCTTTATCTTTTGGCAGGGCCATCATAAGCGAGCGACACACAAGGTGATGTATGAGAACTCAAATAAGTCATAAATCCCACAGCCCTTCATCTCCTGTCAGGCAGACTGAATTTACGCCCACTGGCCTTGGCAATGGCTCTTAGCTCAGCTCTGAGAAAGTCAACTTAAAATGACACACTTTTTTAGGAGTGAATCTCCCCTCAAAGTGGCACCTGGGAGAGGGAGAACACAGACGAGAAAGGCAGAAGTGAAGACATCAGGACACTATTCTTACACACTCACACACACACCCCACAGGTAGAAGGCACGGATCGCTTTGAACTGCAGAATTAAAATGCCTTTGTGGGGCAAGTTCATTCTGGCTTCACGCCCACTCTAATGTGACCAAAAATCATTCATTTTATTTTGCTTCTAATAGGTCTAAGTGGTGTAGAATTAAGAAGCAGTGGTCACACGATATGTGGCTTTCATATGTTACAATAACAGAGTTTACCAAGCAACTTAGAGGCAGGAGAAGCTAAGTGCTCTCTAGACAACAGCAATAGTGCCTGTAGGTGGGACAGTAAGCTGCATGCCTGCATGCAAACATGTGCTCTCCGTAACAGTTTTTAGGGGACGCAATACCTTCAAGGGCTCCAATGAGCCCCTAGGTGAAGCTTCCCCAGTAGCTTATGAGATCTGGAAAGGGATTTTACACACCTTGGTAATTGATTCTAGATAACTGAATCACACTTCTTTTCATTTTTCTCATCTCAAAAACATATTTAGAGCCCAAGTAAATTGTAAACAAATGTAATGTCACATAACAAGAAATTAGGAATTTGGAATGAATTAAAGGTATCACAAGTTAAGAAAACAGCAGTTGAAACAATGCCCAGCCATTGTTTGAGACACTTTTAAGTGTTCTTAACCTGCTAAGAGAAGTGAAAATGCTGTCATTCATAATGTATTTTAAAATTAACCAACAAAACTCGACCTAGAACTCTCCACTTGCACTCCCTGCGATAGTCAACAACGTCATAAAACAGCAACAGTGCCTTTTTCTATAGATCTCATTACCCAGCCTTCTTAGTATACATCTTGAATACTGCAATTTACTTCAATGTCACCAAGAAAGCCAAGTCCCTCTGGGACCATCATTATAATAAACTACAATCTGCTGCCAATTTGTCTGTCCTTATCTGCTCCTTGTTTTAACTTCCTTAAAAAAACTCAAAACAACAACATAACACAACAAAATGATGACAAAACAATTTCCATGTTGGTTTCTGTTCAATATGATGACTTTCACTTTTTGTTGGTTTGTCTTTGTCATTATATTTACCCTTCAATAATACAGGCCACACCACAAAGGATAAAGGGAGAACACACAACACCATGCCTCAGTCACTCATGCCCTATGCCACAGGCCGCCACCATCATTGTGAAGTATCTGACTTGACCCATCTTTTACTTCAAGAAATTGTTTTTCTTCTTCTCAGAAAAAAAACATCTGAACAAGGTCATATTAAATTTAAAACAAGGAGTTGATCATGATGTTTCTTTAAAGAAGAAAGATCATTTCGTGTCTTGGAATTCTGCTATAAGAAGTTGGAAGGAGAAAGAGCAGTCACTGAATATTAGATTAACAGCCTACTGATTTCTGAATTCAATGACTATACTTCTCACACATGTCCTAAAGCGCTTAACAATGTGGAGTGAAATGCATCTCTCCTTTAACATGCAGAAACTGGTGTGAAAATTTGCAATATGGTCCAGATTTCAAAAAAGAAATGATCGCATCCAGAAGATCAAAATCATACATGATTAATTTTTTCCTCCTGGAAAGATTCAAATTCAGATCAGTGAGATCATGAGCATGATACTAAAATTCCACTATCAAAATAAAAAATACACACACAGAGAGAAATATACACATACTTTATATTTTTCTGTAAAGCTTCAGGGTAACAATTGGTTTAATCCATTCCCTTGGAAGGGGGGAAGCAACCACTTGGGGGGGAGCAACCACTAGAAGAATGAATTTACTTCAAAAATAGCAATAATTTTACATATAACTAGAGAGATAGAGAGGCACAGAAAATCTCTCAGACTAACTTGGGGTGAGTGCCTTCTCTAGCTTGGTGATTTTATTTCATGTATTTCTTTTTTCCTATGGAAATATGGAAACTATATAGTTTAGCCTAGTTACATTCAGCATTTAGGACACCTGATATAGAAAGAAAAAGGGAATTATTGATCTAAATATTTGGGTATCTGGGATTAAGATGCACAATAAGCATAAAGTATATTTTACTTGAAAAAAGCTATGATTTCTATGGGTATGCACATGTAGGTGATGGACAGAGGTAGGAACTGTTCTTTTCACATGAATGGCTGTCAAAGAAGACTAACAAATACATTTTCATGAAAAGGCCAAATATGGCATACTTTATATAATGAAAAGAATATATTAAGAACCTCATGAAAATGAAAATGAGACAAGGTTGGAGAGTGAAAGCCTATTAAAAGGACTGTCCTTACTTCAAATAATTTATCTCAATATCTTTGTTCTTAACCACTGTACATGGATATAATTTTCACTTTACCTATTCTCAAATTTATCTTGTCCACTAGCTCTTCTCAATTAATCTTTCATAGAATGAATTTAACACATTAGCTTCCACCTTTTAAAAGAAGTTTATACTCTATTTATAAGACGAAAGGGTCCTAAAAATATAAAACAGGTAAAGTTACTTTTGATACTACAGTTTGTGAAATTTACTCATTTAATGTGCTACGCAAATTTGAGGCGAAATTCTTAGACATGAGATGATTTACCAATCCTACTCCAAATGGCATTAGGAAAAGGGTCAATTTCACAAATGAATCTCCTATTCATTTTCCAGAGCATTTGCTTAGAATGTGAAATCATTTAAAATAGTTTACAATAATGATTGCGAATACATACTTAGCTTTCATTACAGTCAATGTGTTTTATAAAATTCAGTATAATACAATCACAAAGGTTCTGCTTACTTCAAACAATCATGTTTAATTTTTAATAAATCTGAAATTACTGTTTGTTCTAATGTCTTATCAAAATGTACTCTTCAACCCTATAGAGTAATAAACCAAAGTAAGTCACCCAGAAAAAAGTTAGTATGTGTAACTATACTACCGTATCATCAAATTTCTATACAGACATCAGAATGCCTTATTTTTCACAGTACTTTATACTTCATATTTGCTTTTCTGTCTGTTTCATTTGACTCCCTCAGGGCTGAGGATTTAGCTCAGCGGCACAGCACCTGCATGGCAAGCACAAGGTCATGAGTTCGATTCCCAGTACCAGAAAAACAAACAAACAAACAAAAAAGTGAATCGTCTGATTCCCTCAAAATGGGTAGGTGCCACTATTTCTGTCCCATAGATGGTATGATGAGGCTCAGAGAGTTCAGCAACTTTCCACAAAATTATTCCTTCAATGAAATAAAATATCTTGGTCTTTTAAACTTCTAAGTGTATTTTCTTGACATGAATATTCTGTATGTGTGTGTGTGTGTGTGTGTGTGTGTGTGTAATAAGGACCTTAATGACACTGATAGCTCTCTCTATATATGATAATTTATGACTTAACTGAAGTGAGCCTGTACTACGGTTTGGGTAAGTCTTCCCAAAAGGTATACATGGTAGGGTCTTGGTGGCCAGCGTGGTGCTGTTGGGAAGTGTTGGAAGTATAAGAGTTGGCACCTAGTGGAAAATACTTCTATCAACAACGGTGTACTCTAGAAAGGGACTCTGACACCAAACTCTTCCTCGCTTTCCCTTCTAATTCGTGATGTTAGTAGCTTCACTTTGCCCATGGCCTCACCATGATAGGCTGCCTCATAACAGACTCAAAGCTGTGCTTCCCACCTCCTGATCACAGACTGGAAAGTCCACAAATGTGAGTCCTAGTAAATTATTTCTCTTTATAAGTTCAGTTGCTCGGAATTTTGTTATAGCAACTGGAAGCTAACTAATATACCTTGTAAACCACAGATGTGTTTAAATATTTCTATTTTTGAAGGGGCTGTACTAGCAATCAGTAGTAACCAAAACCAAAAGACTCATGGTAGACTTCCATACAATATTGATTATAAGTCTCCTGCTCAAACTGTCTCAGTATGTCCAGGTACAGAACCCAGGAATCAGTAATTTTAACATGTAATTTAGGGGTTTTGAAGAAATATGAAAAACTGATTATCATGCCTATATATCCATTGAAATTCTGGATTCTGTCTTTTTATGATCACCATTCCCCATCTCCTATGCTCTGAAAATGTCACTGCAGAGGGACGAAGAAACAGTTACATGGAGCTAGACTAAGAAAGCTAAAGCAATGGGCAAGTTGATTGGCTTCCACTTGCCCATTAAAAGTTCCAGCTGAAATCGGTCTCCACCCAGAGATGAAGGCCTCAACAGTCACCAACAACCTCTTGAGATGATCTTAGGATGAAGAAGGAAAACCAGAAGACTTGGTGATAGGAGCTTTTATTAGTTTGGGCTTGTTTCCCATATTATGTTCCTCGGGTCAGTGTATTTGGGTTTCTGAGTAAATTAGTAAATCTGAACTCTTTGGAGAATTTTAGGTTGTATTTGCATGTCTACTGCAGTTCCAGTTCAACCAATCAAAGGCACAGTTCTTTAAGGGAAACTTATCCCCAACTCCCTGTATTCCCTCATACTCACTGTTCCAGATAAACTTAAAAACTATCTAGAAGACACTAGTGTTCCATGGAGACACCTGCCTAAACATGTAAGTTCTTAACATTCAGATTTTGGGAAATGTGATCCGCATTTCATTGTTCCTGTTGGTACATTCTCACTCATGTTTATCCACTCAGTGGAGACAGAGGTTTCCTGAAGATCCTCTGAACCAAGCATTGCCAGGGGACAGATCTGCAAAGAAAATTTATCCTCAAGTAGAGGGCAGACTGTCTGCCTTCATCATGTTCACATGTAAAAGAAGAGAGAAGTAAACAAATACAACATGTGAAATGATATCATAGAGACTAACCTAATATATAAACTGCAATGCAGAGGGGATGGCAAAAAGGGACTCCTGGCAGAGGTCAAAGTCTAAGCCCTGAAGGTCAAGTATAAGTTAGCCCAGTTAGGGAGACAAAGGGAACAATAGGAGCAGATACTCAGAAAAACAACTCAGGTGAGTCTAAGAGAAGAGCAGTGCAAAGGGATGTACCTCTGAAGGTGGCAGCAGTGGCAGTTAATAATTAACACAGATCAACTTACTGGCATTCACTAGTATTCACAAATGCCAGCCCTCTGAAGTAGGTGATACACGATTATGTACTTCCTTCTCACAGATAACACAATGTGCTCATAGAGCCATTAATCCTACTTGTTGAGAGGCACGGAAAAGGAGAAAATTAGAATTTGAACGCTGTGCCAGGCTCCTACCACCACATACCACTTTTCCTCTGTGGTAAGCATTACGCAGAAAAAAACATTAAATGTCATCAAGAAACATCAAACAATGTTCTAAAGAAATTTATGCTGGACTAGAGAGAAGGGAAAGACTTTCATTCCCAGTTTAGTGTTTTGATTTCCTCCTCATGTTTTTGTTTAGGAATTTTGGGGGGGTGGAAGTAATGCCCCAAAACTTCAATAACTAACCCTCTTCACACTGCTTTGCAATCTCACCAGCCAAAGCTTTTCCCTTTACCAAAATTAAACAATAAAAATTTCAGACATAATTTGATTTATTTACATATGGTCCAATTAAAAGGCATGTTTTTTAAAATGTTCCTACTATAAAATAAAATTTACTCAGTTTTCAATTCCCTCTTGCTTTGGTGAGCCAAAATGATTATAAATTGTAATTGATTAACTCTTAATACTGAATTTGATTTTGGATACACAATATAAACAGTCATTAAAGGAGGATTAATTTGGCTACACCAGATGGATTCCAATCTGTTTTGCAAGTTTATTACAATTCTCATTTTCTTACAAAATTGAGAAGATAGAATAGTTCTCATTGTCCTTGTGAACCTTGGGATGTCCTCGTTGTTGGTTTGGGCATCCTTGGGGAACCGAAGGACAAGGGAAGTACTTTGTAACTCATAAAATACTACTCTTAGCTTCTTCTTCTTGAACTCCACATTACGTACCTTGTGTGCAAATTCTTGACCTTATTTCATAGCATTAGAAAAAGAGTTGATTTTATGCCTATATTACTTATGACTTCTTTAAGACACATGCTACGATATGGAATAGTTTTACTTTCTGTCATACTGACTTTATGAAACATTAAATATTTAAACTTTCTTGGATTTAGTACTGGATGTGTGTTTTCTTTAAAATTTCCATTCTGTGAAATAAAACAAACACAGAATTGTGTTTGCGCACTTAACCGAAAGGTCCATTCCCTATCTTCCCCATAGGAGTACCATTCAACAGAAATAAAAGGTTTCCATTACATGCCTGATGAACTTCGTACCCAGAGAAAGAGATCCTGAAAGGAGCTTAGTCCAGATGGGCCATTTCCAAAAGAAAGGCAGAAATGGAAAAAGTTGTCAACAGAAAAAAAAAAAAAAAGTCAGGAACAGAAATATTAGAAAAACACGTTACCACCCTCCCAAAACAGGCGGGGGTCCTAAAACACAGCAGAATAGATAGAACTAGAGGAAGCCAGCGTAAGACAAGCTGCCACACACACACACACACACACACACGCACACACACACACACACAAACGCACACACACACACACACATGCCAGTCAAGAAAGGGATCAGAAAGTCAGACTTCTTTTTCATAAGAATAATAGGAATTGGGGGTATACACGCTGAAAGGTTAAACCATAAAATGCAATACAGGTATAGGCAACAAGGTACTGCTATACGTAGAGAAAGTCAGGCTCCATCCCAAAGTGGGATTCAAAAGACACAGAGAAACACAAAACACAATAAAAATGAAAAGAAAAAAATAAAAAGTGAGACACTCTACATGAGACAGTTTTTAAAAGCTAACAGAAACCAACAGTTAAATAGACAAAAACTAGGTACATGTCTATTTGGAAGCATTGGAAATTAGTAAGTGTTTTAAAGGTGAAAAAGTTCTAAGACACTTATAAAGAAAAAGGACCGCACTGGGAAAGTTACAGGTCTCTCAGAAGAAGCTGGAGATAAATGAGCCTTGCCCCAAGGATGGGTGGGGGCAGCCAGTACGCAGTTACACAGGCAGGCTCTGGGGTCAGCGGGATGCCTGGCTGCTGAGCAGCGAAGGTCTTTCCCCGGGACTCAGAAGCAGTGGGTAAAACAGCAGTAGTCGGTCCACAGCAGTGACTCTCAATGGAAGAGGACTCTGGCCCCCTCCAGGGTACATTTGGCAATGCCTGGGGATACTTTCACTGCGGCAGTTAGCGTTGGGGGCATACCACTGACATCTAGTATGTAAAGGCCGAGAAGCTGCTAAACATCCTATAATGCTCAGCACTATCCTTCCAACAAAAAGAATCATCCAGTCCAAAATGTCAGCTGTGTGGCTGCGGAGAAATACTGCCCTGCAGTCTGTTCTCACAAGGAGAAAACGCTTCTCCTCCATTTGGCAACTGGAATTTGCCATCCCTAGAACATCACCAGGAGTCCAAATGTCAAAACTTTAAAATCATCCTTTTCTAGCCTGGTGGTGTTTGAGTTTGGAACAAGCAGCTAGGGAGGTGTGGGGCAGCCTGTTAAGAGACTCGAATTCATTAGCTAGCTGAGCAGTTTTGGAAGCAAACTATCCCTGCTGGATTCCCTTTTGATGCCGATAAAGTGTGGAGGGTTACAATAGAAAAACTATGCCTGACCTTTCTGAGCCTAATAGCCACTTTCTGAGAATAAAAAAGAAAAAGGGAAGAACAAAGCAACTGCACTTTGAAATCAACTGTACCTTTATTATCTGATATTTGTGAAACATTTATTGTAATTTGAAATTATTTTAACTTTCCAAAATGAATATACATCTACATTTATGCAAATCATGTTGAATGGATTTAGATAATACTTGGGTTTGGACATTGTTTACAGTAGCCCTGAGACCCTTGACCTCTGATGTTGAGGCAACTATATTCATGACTATCTCTGCAGGCTCCTTCAAAGGCTGACTCCACGGTGAAGAGGAGGCAAGGAGTGGGAAGCCCATCGTGGTCATCCAAGTAGTGGAGGTGGAGGGGGAAATGAGTTCAACCTGTAACAGTGAGGAACTGAAGAGTTTTCCCCCAGAAGAGCAATTGCTATCCAGATCCACAAAACAATTGCTGTCATGAGAATGTCTCTGCTGTACAACAAATCATATCATTTCTCAAAAGAATTCACATATCTAGGTTTTTAAATTCTGACTTGATGATGTAAAACACTATGAGACAACAGTAGCATTTTTGTGCACTGAATTTGATCCAAAAAGGGTCCTTCTGTGATCTTTGGATATTTATCTAATTTCTAATTTAATCTGATCATCTCAGAAGAAAAGGCCACCAAATAACTATTAGAGGATTGAGCATGAAAGTTAAAATAGAAATACTTTTCAAATATAAGGACAGACAAAGTCAGTTTCCCCCATTCCTCACATCCAATCCACAACCAAATTCTATCAAAGTGATATTCAAAATGTATCCTAAATCCAAAACTACCATCTTTGTACAGGTCCCCAACATTATCAGCTTGGCTACACTGTGATGCTCCAACCTGGTATTTCTGCTTTCATTCTTGGCCCTTTTCCCACCAAATGTTCCCAATACATCAGCCAGGGTTATACTATAATGTAATATCATGTTATTTTACTAATTTCAAAGCACTTTTCAATTTGCCATCTTAAAATGTCCTGCTCCTGTTCACTTAGTCCCAGTCTGTCTCCCCTCCCTTTCTACTCTCCCATTTGCCTCCCCTCTCTGATGGGCTGGTCTTTCTGACATCCCTCTACCACACTCAGGACCCTCGCACTTGCTCTTCCCTTAAGATGAAATGCTTCTCCCCAGATAGCTATATATATTGCTTGTTCCTTTTATTCAGGACTCCTCAAACATTTGCCTAAACATCTTCTGGAAAGCAGCAGACACACTTCTCACCCTACCACTCTCTTTGCCTGTGTCCTGAGGGAGCAGCCTTTACATCCCCCATCCATTATTTGCATAAGTTGGTGTGGCATCCCACACCTTGTATGTTTTTTCCAGTTTGTATGCAAGCTCCACGAGGGTGGAACTTTTATTATTTCTCTCCGTTCATTAGTTTATCCCCAGAAAATTCATATTTGTTTGAGAAATGAGTGAATGCAGGATCATAAACCTTTGAGAAAGCAAATACAAGCCATAATGGGGATACATTTGCAAATAATCTAGAACCTGTCTTACATTATGAGAACCATTACTATTACTGAAGCCTAAGTAAAAATGCTGCTAGATGGCTTCAGTGGCTGCAAGTTAACTGAAGGCTTCCTACAGTCTCCTGAGGCAAGTTGGACTATCACAAATTCTCTCAACTCCAATACTAAGGTTTCGGGTTCACTGATGTGCCGGATTCCCCAGGCAGTCTCCCTCCCTTTCCCCTTTCCTTTTTTCTCTCTGTCTTTTTCTTTCTCTCTTTTTCTCTTTCTTTCTTTTCTTTTTTCCTTCTTCCCTCCTTTCCTTCCTTCCTTCTTTCCTTCCTTCCTTCCTTCCTTCCTTCCTTCCTTCTTTCCTTCTATCCTCCCTTCCTTCTTTCCTCCCTTGTGTTCCTTTTATGCCTCATTTCAAATTTGTTATTTTCAGCCTTATGTCATCTGTCCCTGGGAAGCTCCCAGCCTGGCTGAGCCTCCCTGTCTAGCCCCATGGACCTCTTGGCAACACCCGTGTGTGTGGCGCCAAAGCTCTGGCAGCTCCTGGATTGATGAGCTCTCCGTGCTCTTTTCACGACCCCAACACTCCCACCTGAGACTCCTCCCTCCCCTGTCCACATCGCAGCCCACTGTGACTTTCCTCCACTGTAGAAACTTGGAAATTGTTTAAGTCTGTACTTGTGTTCTTTCCCATTTGTCATTTCCCCAACACCAGTCATTTATACTGCAGTAAACAGTACATTAGCCACTAGACAGTTCCTAATCTGTCATCCCTTTTGTTTGATCCACTCTATCTATTCAAGGAAGGAGCTGCCTGGAAAGACTTCCCCTTGCTAATGAGGAGTCAGATGCCTCACCTTGCTCAGTTTATTCTGGGTAGAGTAGGTGGAGGGTGCTGTAAAGCCAAGGTCTGACCTCCTGGCTCTTTGTGACTTCCTGTTTCAGATCCCAGCTTAGAGAAGACATTTGAAGAGTATTAAAAGAAAACTCCAAAACGCAGAAATAGCCCTATGCCCCTGCAGGTACAACTAAACATTTAATCTCTTTATTCCTTCTTTCCTTCCTTCCTTCCTTCCTTCCTTCCTTCCTTCCTTCCTTCCTTCCCTCCTTCCCTTCCCCCTCCTCTTTCTTTCTTTTTCTTTCTTTTCTGAGACAGGGTCGCACTATACAGTTCAGGTTGGCCATGAACTCACTATGTGGCCCCGGCTGACCTCAAACTAGCAGTGAGCCTCCTGCCTCAGCCTCCCAAGTGCTGAGATTACAGGCGTGCACCACCAAGCCTGGCTGATTTCAATATTTTATGTTACTTGCCTCACCCTGCCAAAATGCAAAGGTTATAATAAATATGAAGAAAGAGAGAGGTTATTATGTTCTCCGGTAGCAGGTAGTATATTAGGGATCAGGGATCTACTCCTGTTTCTGCCATCAACTTTGAGTAGACCTCAACAATTACAGTGAGAGTGACACTTACGGGACATTTAATATGTGTTCTAGTAAATAATACATTATCTCAAGTTTTTTCATAAAATTTCATGGGGTTGATAATATCATCATCCCCTTATAAAATTAAAGAAGTAAATCTTCTAAAGGTTAACTACTTTACAGAGCTAGTAAGTGCTAAGCCAAAAATTAGTGTTCTGGTCTGTGCAACTCCCAAGATAAGATCTAAAGTAGGTGCTACAATTTGTTTTTTCTTTGTGGTGGGGGCAGCGAGAGGACTGGTTGACTCATCCCTGTCTTTGGTCTTGGGCAAAGCTATGCATATAGCACAGGCAAAGACAGGACACATATATCAGAGTCCTCAGGCTCTAGTCTCTGCAGTGACATCCTTTCTTGAGGTAAAGTTCTACGACCCCGTGAATCTCATGCCTGACACCTTGCATAGGGAGTTAATCTGGTGGTTTGGCCTCTGACTAAGCAGGACATTACACTCCAGATGCCTAAATTCAGCTGCCCTATACATGCTACAGTCATATTTCAGGGAAGTGACGGCTAACTGCTATCACACGGCAGCAACCTTCAATTCATATTAACCTGTACTGGCATTACAACCGGCAACTGGAGGTAACAGGCCCCTTATTCTAGATCCAATTCTGTGTCCCCCAGCCATGCCGGCTCCCAGCTGTTCCATTTGCTGTTTTGCTTTGTTTCATAAAGATAGTCATTTAGCTTCCCGTCATCTTCGGCTCCTAATTGCCACATCCAGATGGAATAACTCACTGCTGGGTGAATCGGAGACTATTTCATTCCGTGACATTGACTGAGAGCGTCCACGTCCCCACAGGAGAATTCTCATTGAATCACTTGGTTACTATTCCTCCCAACATCTGGCAGGGTTTTGCTTTTGCTTTTTATTAAAAAAAGAAGAATTTATGGTTTTTTATCACATTCCAAATAAATATATACATAAGTAACGTTTTTAATTAAAAAATCCACAGATAGAGGCTTCTGTGCCAATTTTTTTCCTTTTAAACGTTTCATTAAAGTATGTGGAAAATTTTGTTCTGCCTTTAAGGGAAGTGGGAAGTGGATGGGCTAAGAATGTACTCTAAAATTTATATATGTATAAATATATGTATGATACATATGTATATGTAATGGTTGCTACATTTTGTCAACTTGAGAAGTTTAGAAGTTTAAGTGACTCAGCAGGGGCCAGGACCATCACTTTGTACACATCCTCATCCTGTGCCAGAGGAGGGCACAGAGATGGTGAGTGCTACACCCACCTGGAGGGTGGGTAACCTGCATACAACATAAGGGAGGAAAAGAGGCTTGCTCGCCCCCTTTTCTTCTTGCTACTTTTGCTGTCTTCTGCCGCCTTGAACTGTTGCCCCTGTGCCATGCCACCCTACCTTGGAGCCAGCTGAGTATGGACTGAAACCTCCACATACTGTGAGCTAAGTAAACCTTTTCTTTCATAATTTTGGGTGTCAGGTATTTTGTCTCAGCAATGAGAGAAAAGTCACTGGGAAAGTATATATAATATATATTCTGGGATCACACATGATTCTTGCACATGTTCTTTTCTTGCAAATCTTGCTAATTGGATATCGCTCTATCATCCTTCCCACTAAGTGTCACTTCTCAGAAGCAGGGCTCCTGTGTGTGATGAGAGGTGATGGGACCCAAGAGCCGACAGCCCACAAATTGTTATTGATCCTCATTAAACACCTGGGACGTGTGAGTTACTTTCACATACCTCAGTATCCACAGATCAACACTTTCACAGACATTCAGAGATTTCCTTTCTGCTCTTAATTACAAGACAAATAAATCTCAAACACTTCTGCAGTTCTGTTACAGGGGCAATATTTTTCCCAATTGAAAAGAGTTCATGGGACTACCTAATAGGAAATATTGTCTCCCTTGAATCAATTCCTTTTTCAAATGTCTTTCACATTTTTTTTTTTCACAGTTGGGAAGAAGGAAAACCCAATATGTACTGAGCACCTATGTGCCACATAATAGCCTGTGTGTTTCACCTCTTTTAATTACTAAAGTTACTCTAAGCTGCAGTGATATTATTTGGTCAAACAAGGTAAACCATCTTGGAGATATAAGTAGCATCTTCAAGACCACATGACCACAGGAGATAGTTCCACTTTTCTATAAGGTGACAGTGTGACTCCAATATTTGCATCATCCCCACCTCAATGTTTCTTGGTACAAAGAATGAAATATTAAATGAATGTGAGGGGGGGCTGGGGATTTAGCTCAGTGGCACAGCGCCTGCCTGGCAAGCGCAAGGTCATGAGTTCGATTCCCGGTACCGGGAAAAAAAAACAAAAAACAAACAAACAAACAAAAAATTAAATAAATAAATGAATGTGAGGATGTATTCATTAACATTTATTGTGAATACTATAAATTGCTTCAGTTAAGATCATTCTTTTGGCCCATATTTCATCAGTCCTGTTTTCCCTAACAAAGTTTAAAAGCCCAAACTAAATTTCCTAGATTTCCTTGTAGCTAGCGATGGCATGTTCCATGACTCTGACAAAGGCCAACCAAGGAACAATACCCAGATTTCCATTGTTCTGTTCCTTCGGTCTGGCGATGCAGTGACTATACTGCGAGGAGGCAGCAATAATCCAGGAGGTGAAGGCCAGTGCACTAGGTTTCTTCCTACCTGACACCACCAACCTCCAGCTGGTTAAGCCAATGATAGCTGTGATTTCTGTTAGCTACTCCTGCTGCTGAGCAGAGCCACCCATCACTGAAGAAAATAATCCAGTCTCAATCAGTGGCACCTTCTGTAAGATAAACTGCTCCTATTGAAGGACTGTATAAAAAGGAGCATTTTATAGACCTTTTAGAGTTTAGAGACAGTGTTCAAGAAAGAGAGATCAATATGGCAGAAGAAGGAAGGATAAATTTCATAGAAGAGGGAGAAATTGGGGCTGGGGATTTAGCTCAGCGGCAAAAGCGCCTGCCTGGCAAGCGCAAGGTCGTGAGTTCGGTTCCCGGTACCGGAGAAAAA
>NW_004955438.1:2731890-2821792 GCF_000276665.1 Chinchilla lanigera | reverse complement strand
AAAAAAAAAAAAAAAAAAAAGAGGGAGAAATTGATCTGGATCTTTCAGAAAGGATAAGAAGGAGAAGGAGGCCCTTTCTGTGAGGGCGTAGAGGGCAAGACCAGGTATTCAGAGAATGCACTTTGCATCCTGTAGGGATGTAAACTAAGCTACACACCTCAGAAAAGGTTGGAGAATTGAGGTGGTGTAGCTGGTACTGGGCTGTAAAGCCAGACTATTTGGAGCCTGACTATTATGCTGCCACAATCCTACAGTGAGGTGATAACAGTGTAACAGAGTGATGCTTAAGGCAATGAACCTGTTAGCTGTGCATGAGACTGGTTGAACGGGGTAGTAACTGGAGGCTGGACAACCTGCAAGAAAGTACAAGAGCTGAGATGTAAAGACACTGTGAGCGGTAGTTGGACACCAAACAGATTATGAAATCTTTGTTTAGAAAGAGCTCTTAAAGGGTAAAGGAATGGAGCTAACAGAGCATGTGGTTAACTTTGCAAGGGAGGAGAGTGGTGGAACATTTTGAGAATATCAGAGTTGTGAAAAAATTGGCTTTACAGTCAGTCAGGTTTGGGCTCACAGAATTTTCTCTCCTTCCGTACCGCTTTGCATCTCAAAGGCTTCATCTTTGGAGCAGAGGGCTTCCGCTGATCTCCTTGTTCTGTTGTGTTTAAAATAACATTACTTAACAGTTGCTCAATACTTTCTGTGAGTGTTATTATTATTGTCAAGTAGAGAAAATAAAAAAGTTACCTGGTCAATAGGAGCAAAACTTCATTAATGCACATGAGTTTTCAGTATTTTTGAGAGACTGTCAGAATACTAAAATCAGAACTTCAGAATTATAAGTACACCTGGAAATAATTATAACAGTATACAAATTGTAGTGTCCTACTGACCCCCGAAAGGGCGTTGTTACCATGTGCATCCCCTCAGATCACTAGTGAGACTGCCCAGCACCTTTGTAGCCAAATGACATTCTAAAATGCCAGGTGCTGCCACTTCTCAGCAGTCTACAAAACTTTCCTCTTTCTACCCTCACCTCCTTCCAACGCAATAACTCTCCAATTTACAAAGATTTGAGCTGTGAACTTTCACAGATGTACTATATAAGACTCACTTTGCTGGATTAGGAATGAATCCGATTTAGGAATATTCTCCCAGAATGGAACACATTCATCCATAAGTCGGGGGCTTACTGTACTTTATCACTATGGCTAACACTCTGTGCGTGGCCGTGAGGTCTGTGGCATGGCATACTGGGTGTGACACTGTAATATCACACTAGCATAGGTATCAGCCATGCACTGTGATCTATGGGCTACCTCTCATGTTCTTAAACTCTCGATGTCCTTGTGTTTGGGAGACAAGTGAGAAGAAAGCAGGGGCAGGGGGTGGAGAAGTCTGCCCATGGCTTTCCAGAAGCTACAGGATGTGGTGTGCCAGCAGTAGGCAGTAACAGCCCCACAAGTATAAGAACAAATCCTAAGTAATTTCCTTCAGTTGCAAATGGAGAAGCAGCAGCTCACATCATTCTGAAAACCAACAGTGTGCCTGACACTGTTCTAGTGATTTACCAACTCCAGCTCATTTAGCACTGCTTGTACATACACACTGACTGATTCCTGGTAGAAGCTAAAATGTAAAACAAAATGGAAGAAGCATAGGCCACTTGAGGTAGGAATTTTGCACTTGGCAGTCCCCTCTGCCCAGAAGGCCACTCTCAGGACTTCCACACCTTGCCCTTCACTGAATCCCTACTCAAATATCTCCCTCTGAGAAATCTTCTTTGTCCAACCTCTTTTTCTTCCTGTTTTAGGTTTTTCAAAGAGTGTTTGTGACCATCACATGGGCAAGGTGGCGTTGCTTGTTTTGTTGCTGCCACGCAAGGTAACCTGCACAGACTCGGCGACTGCTCTGCCATGATTGTCTCTGGGTTTCCAGGACTCTTAACACTGCTGGGCACAGAGGAAGTTCTGGATGACCATTTAGAGAAATGCATCCGATTTCCAAAGACACTAAGAATACATCTTCCATCTTTAGGAAAACACATTTCTGAGTTTCAATCCCACGGTCACATGATGTCATCCAAGAAACAAAGAAGAGATGAGAGGGCGTTGCCAAGGGTCCATCCTGACTACCTCAGAGCTCCCTGCCACGCTCCATCAACCAGAACGCTTAGCAGAGCGGTCCAGACCACAGGCCAGTTTAATTCTTTCCCAGTGTATTCCTAGAAACTGGGACCCCATTCCTTTTCCTTTCCAAATGGGTTTCATACAGTTAACCCTTGCTCAGAAGGCCTCTACCCTCCAAATTACAGATTACCTAATTGGAAGTAATGTGCGCTCTGTTTAAGCCTAATGAAGACATGGTGGCCAAAGACCTGTTTGCAAAGCACAGTATCATTAGGGAAGATTAATCGCCTTTTAACCAGCACTTCTGTATTCTGGCTCCAAGCAGCCGGAGAGGAGAGAGAAGCATCCATCACTTCATCCAAGCAACACCAAATACTGCTGCAGCCATCCATCAGGGAAGCGCTGACCTGCCGCAGCAGGGGGGTGTAGTGAACAAGAGCACTAGGGTGTTCAGATAAATATGGAGAAAAGTCCATGTGGTGGCAGAGAATGGGACAGAGTGCTGTAAAGTTCTGGAATGATGCATGGCTTCTGCAGTTAGGCGTGTGTTCCCAATACCAATGGCGCAAGAAACCTTGCTTCCCCCTATCAGCAGACCATTTCCCCATCTTTTCTGTTTAGATATAAATCCTTAGAGGACAGAAGCCATGTGTATTTTGGAAATGATGATTATACAGCCTAACATATACAAGTGATGCACGGTGAAGCTTTAAGTTCCTATTTCACATGGTGTGCTGTATTAGCTTGTGTTCTTTAGCTCAGATTCCTTTCTTCCAAAATCTTGTGGCAAACCTAAAAATAAATTGTATGGTGGTATCGCATGCCCTACTTTTAGATTCCAAGAAAATGCTTATGTACTCAGAATACATAGGACCTGACTTTTTCTGGGGTCATAGTGTTTTTGAAGTTCAAATTCTTCAGCTCAAATATAAAAACCAACGATTTTACATGAGGTACACTTTTGTCCAATTGCAGTTTGGTGTCTGTATAACCCAAACACACAAAGAACGAAGAATAGCTTCAGGTCAGTGAGCCAAAGGGAATTGCTTAGAACAGATTCCTACCCGTGAGTTTGGATAACGCATCTGTAGGACAAAGTGAGCAGACACTACTGACCACAGTAGCTTGGTAGATGACTTTATCACCATCAATACAGTCTTCACCCACTGCATGGCATAGATTCAAACAATGATCAAGTTTAAAATGAAGACCCTTTGTTAGAGTCCTATTGTGTGATACTTCCTGTGGATAGGCACTACTGGGCCAGTTTCTTAATTATTCACATAACCTTGCATTTCTGTATTAAGAGTCCATTGTTTATGCCACTTCTCAGGGTGCTTATCACATTCAATCTGGTATTAGAACAGATTGCACGCTCCCATCCTCTCCACTAGATTGTATGCTATTGAAGCATGGGCCGAAAATCACACTCAACCATAGATCCCCTGAAGTGCCTCGCCCTCTCCAAGTGAATAGAGGCACTTCATAAACATCAGTAGGATTGGATTTTTTGAAGAGACCATGCATCAAAAGAACTAAAATGAAATTAATTTATCTGAAGCTTATTAAAATGTACTTTCTCCTCTCCCTCCAGTGCACAGGAAATTCAAGCCAGCAGGCGCTGAAGAGCATCTTCAGTATCAAAATTAAAGACTATTGTTCTTCACCACCTTGGTGCAGCTAGGTGACATGGTGTGTGCAGGACAACGTGGGAAGACCCACATTTACAACCTCAAAATGCCTCTTAACAAAGCTCGCTGAGCCTGAGCAAATTCATTAATACAACTGAACCTCAGTTTCCCTATCTGTCAACTTATAGAAAGAGCATAAGGGTCTTCCATGGGCTAACATATATATCAATTGTCCAGCACGGTCCGTGGTCCCGGCTCACAATGAGCATGTCTGTAAAAGTTAAAGCCACTTCCTGTGGCAAGACTTTAGCTCAGACATTCTCAATCTGAGCTTACTAAACAGTACTGAATAGAGATCACACACTAGAGTACATTAAAAAAATTTACCAAATTCAAGAGGAAATTAGAAAAAAAATGTAAAAGACTCATACTCCACAATTCAGTGGAAGTTAGTCCCCACCATTATACTCAGAGTGGTGGTGAATTGACAAGGATGCAGAGAGGTGAATGTGTGTGTGTGCGTGTGTGTGTGTATGTGTGTGTGTGTGTGTGTAGTGCAGCATGCATAGGTGGAGGGCATGTTTAAGCAGACATTGGTCCATTGATGTGTCCTCTTGGAAATGACTGCATTATGGAGTGTGGGGTTTGAGTAGTTTCTGTGGAGATGCCCTTATGTGCTCCAGGGCTACTTTACCCAGGATCAAAAACAAACTTGGTTTTTAATGTCCTTTGCTAGCTTCTTCTCTGTTTGGAGTGACTCAACGTCTGCCCCTCTCCTCCGGCTCACCACCCTTACCCCTACCCTCAGCAGAAAGCCAAGCCACACACTCAGGAGGAGCCCTGGGACCAACCCCAGCCTCACTCTTCCTGAGTCTTCCCTTCTCCTGCCTTGGCTTTCCTTCATCTCTCCATCATCATGCGCCACCACCTCTGTCTCTCCTCTCACCCCATTCCTGCACGGATGATTAGGTCTTTTAAACTGCCATCTCTAGGCACTCTGTCCTCCTCGCAGCCTGGACATGTCTCCCCTCACCACTGCTAATCACATCTGGAACCACTGCTCTGTTCACTCCCCAGTACTGAAGCGGCCTCCCAGAGAGTCCACAGTTGTCCTCCCAGACTTCTCTGCTGTCTGTGAAATTCTGCTCCGCTAGCCTGTGTCCCTCAGATGCTCTGAGGCTTTTCTGCGCTTCCTTCCCTGTGTCTGTTAAAGTCTCTCCAAATCCTCATCCTCGCAGACATCGTCCTCCACCACTTTAGCCCTGTACCTACTCAGTCTGTCCTTCGTCTTCTTCATTTGTCTTCAAATTACTTAATCGCTTTTCCATTATTCAATATATGTTCGCTTGTTTATTTATCTATTATCTCTCCCTGTAAAAGTTACTAAATTAGATGCAAAGTTACTTGAGAAGACTCGTGCTCCTTGAATTTACAGTCTAGACCATGAAATTAGAAATTTGAAAAAATAGCAGCAATTGTGTTTGAGCCCATCAGAAAGTGCCAGTTATTGGAACAAGCATCTTACACAAAGGTCCACAAACCACCCTCTTTACCTGACATACTAGCACCATGGTTTATGATCACCCCGAGTGAACTCAGGGTCACAAGTATTAACTGACCATCACTGAGGGGCAAAGGCAGGACTTGACCGAGGGCCACTCTTTCCCTACATGCCTTTCCCTACATGATCTGTGCTGAGCAAATGTTAGTCACAATTCATTATAACAGGAGTCAGATAAGAAAAACTTTTTCCAAGTTCTGGTAATCAACAGAGAAAGCCTTCACTGAGAAGGTAAAAATTAAACTAGTCTTAAAGAATGAATAGAGTTATGGTAAGTGGAGAAAAGAGGGCAAACAGATGTCTGATTGCCAGCTATAATTCCTCAGAGCCAGCGTAGGAATGCTTAGTAGCCAGAAGCCCTTGGATGTTTTTGCACCTTCAATTTAGAGAAAGATAATTTTATTCTCAAAAAGACAATTTATTGTCTTCAAGGCAAATATGGAAGTATCAGAAGTAGGTTTGTTGCACTATTTTAAAAAAACGAAGACAAGGAAGAGAATCAGAAGACTGTTTGGGCTTATTCACTACATATTCATTGTTTTTTTGTTTGTTTTTTTTTTTTTTTGGTTTTTCTCCGGTACCGGGAACCGAACTCACGACCTTGCGCTTGCCAGGCAGGCGCTTTGCCGCTGAGCTAAATCCCCAGCCCCCATATTCATTGTTGATTGACTTATTTATGCTATCTGCATTTATCAGGGGCCCGCTCTGAAAGGGTCAGCAACAGGAAGATGGATAAAACTGCCCAGAGGAGCCCGTAATCCTGTGGCAATAGATAACTTGGTATAAAAAGACAATAATGGTAAAATTATTATCAGAGAGCTACAAATGTGCCCACGAGGATCCCAGAAATTTGAGATATCACTTCTGATGCACACAGCACTGGCAGGATAATGAGGGGGTGAGGGAAACAGGCAGCATGGAGAAAAACCAGGTTCTTTCACTGAACCTTCCTTGTGTTTCATTCATTCATTCATTCAGAAAACATCGCACAATGTAGTCCTTTCTAGCCTTAAAATCACTATGTAGCCTAGACTAGCCATGAAATTGCAATGCTCCTTCCTCAGGCTGCTGAGTGCTGGGACTACAGGCATACAAAACTGTGCCCAGGTCTTCTTTTTGTTTTATTTCTAAGTGTCTGACTTTACCAAATCTGTCACCATAAGCGACCACTGTAGGCTGATCAAGGAGTTCCCTTTGCTGGTATGGACTGCTGATTGTTTTCATGTTTCTTTTCCACAGAAGTGAACTTGCAGTGTTTGATCCCAAGCTAGTATCACCAGGTGCAAGGAGAAAATGCCCACAGATATGATTTCACAGGCTTCTGTGAAGGGTAGTATCTGTTCTTCACATCCTGTCCCTGCAGCCTACCATTCAATCCTCAAAGTTTTAGCCTACCAACCACAAAGAACATGCAAGCTGTGTCTCCCCAACCCCATGCATTGTGCAGAATACCCACACTGCCCTAATTACTGTCCTAATTGCTTCAGTCACCCTAGATAACCCAGGTAATTTGTTATGCAGAGGGACTTTTCCTGCCTCCCCTCCATGCCACGTGCATGATGTCACTAGCTCCAGAGCATGCAGGCAGGACCAGCAGAGTCTGAGGCCCATGATGGGACCCAACAGAGAATGTAGGCAGGGTGAGCGATAATAGGAAAAACTAAAGGGCAATGAAAGAGGCAGGAAAAATTCATAAAAAGGTGAGTCTGTCCAAGTGAAGGGTGCGATCTTGCAGTCAACTGAAATCCAATAGCATCACAAACAGGACTGGTTGCTTGGGAGACTAGAGAAGCTCTTTAGAAAGAGCCGGTGAGCACACACGTGGTGGTCCATGGGGTGATTCTCACCAGGGAGGCACTCGTCATCTGATCCACCCCATTTACAGTTCAAGATACAATCCCTACATTCCCAGGAGGGTTCAGTCCCAATCTCAGGGTCCGGCACTGGTGGACAGACAATAACAGGGTCAGCATTCCATTCACTCTGTGAAGATTTGAGAGTCAGCTCTACAGAGGACAGATGGGATATCTATCATGAAGCTCTCTGTCTGCCTGTGAGACTTTTCTTCATTCTTGACTTCAAATTGGTCTGAAGCTCTGGACTCATTTCCCCATCCCCTTTGTCACTTGTCGCATGTGTTGTTGGCTGTTTACATCCAGGCTTACTGCTGTCAACAGCATTCTCCTTTGTTCTTATTGTTCACATCCCCAGAAGCTTTGGCTGGACGAGGAAGGGGTGGAGGGCAAGAAGAAATGCTATTAATTATAGAAAGGTTAAACTATTTGTTCAGAGTCATTCAGTTAGACAAGGTAGAGTTCAACAAATCTCAGATACCTCAGGTTAGGTTAAATCCTTTTGCTGAATGTACCTAGAGCTTCTTGAACCTCTTCTCTGGCAATGTTCATCACTCTTGCATCTATTTATTTAATGCTTCTGGTCCCCAGCCAGTTACAGTCTTCTAGAGCTGATGAAATATCTGTCATTTTCACTGTGCTAGCCCTTGCATCTGGCACACCCTTAGAGTAAAGGAGGTGGACAAAATGTTTGTTGAATTTAGTCAAAATTCTTAGGAATCCTTACTAGCTATTTAAGTGATCTTCTAAATCTACAACTATTTTTTAAGCCTAGAGATGAGGCATTACTAAAAAAGAAAACAAAAGGCTTAGTTCCCAAGGCAGATTATCCTAGGGTTGTAATAAAGAAGTGAGCCGGCTGCTCTCAAAGATTCTGTTGGTGTATTGCAGGAAGATTCCCTCCCACTGTACTAAGCTAATTGTCTTCAGAACCTGCCAACTCTCCGCAAGCTGTGTTGGTCTGAGGCTGCAGCATCCGACAAAAGAGCAAAGGGAGAACCCAAGGAAAAATGGCTAACGTAAGAAGAGAACACCCAGTTTTAGAACATTACTAACTGCCAACTAGGCCACCCTTTCAGGCTTGGCCCTGAGCACTAAGGAACAAATCAAGAGCATCCTTCAAGAGGATGGAGTAGAGAGTCACAGAGATTTTTGAACACAGAGTAGCTATCTTCACTAGAAAGGCTAGAAATCCTGAAGTCTGACAGAATTCACATCGTGTCTGAAAAACCATCATGATACTGCTCCCTGCTGTTGAGCAACATTTCCCAGTCAGTGTTGAATCTCTGAGCTTACACGTGCTTGAGTAGCTCACACCACAGGACAAGGAGTCCTCCTTCCTTTGGGTAGAAGAAGGGCACCTGATGTCATGATTCCAGGTCTTCTTGGGATGAGCAAGATTTGCAATAGAAATTAAAATCCAGAGAGATGGGCCTTAGCATGGAAAGAGAGAAGCACTTCTCCGGCCTTTGCTGCTTTTAATTTGGGCTCAGTATTCTAGTTATGCTTCAGGATCTTAAGACAAAGCTAGACTGAGCCCTGGAGGAAGCTATGCTAAAAAACCAGGATGGAACACAAGGCCCATGGGCTTCTCTGAGCCTTCATAACCAGTATTAGTATGCCTCTGTACAATGACTCCAATCTATCATAGAAGTCTAACAGTGTTGCTTGTACCTGGTGTGGTTTGCTGAGCTAAGAGACAGATCTACTACCCATAACTGGGACAAGCAGGAGGCAGGAAAGCCTGCTTCTCACAGTTAGGGCCATGGAGGCAATGGAGGAGTCTCAGGGATGAGGAGTGATCCAACAGCTCTTTCTAAAGGGAGATGTTCACTTCTCAACCCCTTTAGAGAATGATGGTACTGACCACCCTTGATTCTGACTACAGGATTTTCATTCAGTGTCTTGGACAGGAACTTTTGTTTCAGTGACCTGTGAGAAGTGCAAGTGTTATAAATTTCATGAAGGCAAAGAAGATTTTTTTCTCCTGTCCTAGTTTACCTCCAATGCCAAACACAGCAACTGATATGTAGTAGGAATTTTATAAATATATGATGAACAAATTAACAAATGGATTTAATATTTTGCTCCTGTGCATCAGTAAAAACAGCTATGAATGAATGTATTAAAATCAGCATTCATTTTTTAAATATATAAGTCATATAAGATATTTATTTACAGATTGCCATGCGTTTGATGGCCAATAACTTGTTGGTTTGAAAATTTTTTTGTAAACGTTGAATTATTAAGGGGAAAACCAGTCTATTTAATGAAGACTCTGATTTAGCATTTTGTAATCAACAAGGTAGCTGGCAAAACATAATGTGAATAGAAATGAATTTAGCATTTCAAAGACAAAAGCTGCTTTGGAAGAAGTTAATAATCCCTTTGAGAGCTTTTCCTACCCACAGAAAGTGAAGTGGGCTGTTAGCAGGATTTTGTTTATGTTTTAGCAGGGACTGAATATCAACATAGTGTATGCAGCTTTGGAAATCAGAGATAGGTGCACCAAGAACATAATACATTCACGATAGTCACCATCTAAGGAGTTTGGGTAAGCCATTTTTCTACCTATGTAATAAGAATATTTCTGACCTCCTTTTAATAATTTTCTTTTTATGTGAGAAAAATTCACAAGCAGGAATAGGCTTTAAAATAAATCAGAAATCCTTTCTAATGTGAAGAAGTTTGACTGTACATATTCTTGCTAAGTGAATTGGTACAGGCGAAGCTGAAAGGTCCTTGAGCTAAATCTGTACCAGCCTCCATACCCCTCCCCCACACTGTGTCCCCCTTCCATCTCCAAATACAGGAAGACAGGCAGAGAATGCAGGGCTCAAAATCAGCGTCAAAAACAGCCCTGTGAATTTCTTCTTGGAAAATGCTGAAGAAAGTACACTTAGCTTAGCAAAGGTGAAATGAGCACGATCACAGTGAAATCCCTACAAGGCTTCTGTGTTTCTAATCTGAGGAGTAGTATCAGGAAAATAGCCAGCGGTTCTTAAGTAATGAGGCCAAGGAGCTCAGCTGTTCTTGAGAAACCACTTCTACAGCTTGGATAGTTCACAAAGGACAGTCAAGCTTTTGAATTTCCCAGAGAGGAAGACCATGATGAACGGCCAGCCTATCTGGGTCTGGATGCGGACCTAGGGCGACATTTCTATTCTCTGGGATCCTCTTATGCCTTCTGTAAAATGGGGATACATGGCAGAATCTTTTCTTAAGATTCTGTGGGGAGCAAGTAAGAGCCTATGTCAAAGTCTCTCCCATGCCTTTTACAAAGTAACTCACCCTCAGCTTGGTCTGAGTATCACTGATCAATGTCCATGATTATGGCCCTTACCTATTCCCCAAGTGTTCAGTTTTTTCCCACATAAATATTATCCTCCAGACCACCGAATTGCTGCAAGCCCTATACTCACAATGGATCGCAAGTTTATTCATGTTCTACTTCCTCTAAGTGTTCTTCTCCTTTCACCTCTCACCAGTCTAGTTACCCTTCCAGGCTCAGCAGGTCTCTAAGATATTGGCTGCCTCATCCTACTTAAACGCTTTTTAGGACTCTCCCAGGTCATACCATTTCCTTTGGCACTCTGTGCACATTAAAAATGGCCCATAGGACGTACTGTCATTCCAACTAGACCTTGGGCGCCTTGAGAGATTGAGTACACATTTCGTCTCAGCATTCCTGGTGCCTAGCACCCTGCTCACCTGATAGCAGATGTTCGTAAGTAGATAGACATTAGTTCACAACCAAGCCATTTGGAGAACGTCTGTGTTTATATCAGCCACTACCTCATGTTACACTCGTATCTGAAAAATTACTCCTTGACGCATGCATTTGCCAACGAATAGAGCCCTTGTACAGTACTGGGAATGGAAAGAAATCCGTATTTGTAGTTAGCATCATCAGTAAGTTGTATTGAATTTTGACGAATGATATTTATACTCCCAGCCAGTTGCTTGCTTCAGATCTCAGTCCTCTTTCACGTCAAAGTGATTTAAATCACTGCTCCCTCCTCTTTGCATCTCCATTGATATTAAAAGGTGAAGAAGAAGAAAAAGATCACACGTTCCCCAGCGTGTACGCTCTTCAGCCCCCTCAGCAGCCTGTGTGTCGACTGTGGACCCCCAACGGGCATCCTCAGTTGAGTATGGGTTTGGTCACTTCCGGTGACCTGTCCCACTCTGTAGGAAGAAATTCTTATTGCACAGTGCAGCCTGTGGAGATCCCGTGCTGGTGCGATAACTTAGCTTAAAACTTCCAGGTTTTGATGCTCTTTTCCGATATGAGTGAATACAAATTACGGCAAGAAAGTTGAAAAAAGAATGTCTGAAAATTTCAAATGCATTTAATTATCTTGATTAAAAAGAGGGATAATGACAGAGAAAGCCCAAACTGAACAAACCCACCTGGCCCACTCCTCTTAATCAGCCTCACATTGGGCTTTTTTGTGGACCAACATTGAAAAGAGAGGAAAAAAAAAAAAAAAAAAAAAAAAAAAAAAAAATCCAGCCCATTAAAATTGACCTGTAAAACCAAAGCACCACCTAGTGGTCAAAATGGAAAACAATGGCTTTTACAGGGGATCTTTCAAACCCAACAAATATTTTCTTGGATTGTCAGTCTCTCAGTGTCTAGTGAGTTATACATTCCCTTTTTAAATTTATGCTAAAATTAATTCCAGACTTTTACAAAGAAAGAACAAACAACAACTTTTTTATTATCTCCCAAACCTGTTAACACAAACACTTGGGGCCTCTACGTAAATAGAGTTGTGTGGGCTGCCTACCATCTGTGGTCATGGTTGTTTGCCAAGTATCCTCTCATTGCAGCCAGACTTTCCATGACCAGAGGTCCTGGCCATTTAGACCTTTTCTGGATGCTAATCCCTCTCTGGGAAGGTGGTAAGGGTACGATTCTATTTTATGCCACAACATATGGAAAGACAATATGGCACAGAGGGAAAGAGGACTGGTTCACGACACACAAACCTGGACTGGAATCCTATTTCCTCCTTCCTAGCTTTGTGGCCCATGGACCAGCCTTCTAAATTCTCATATTTCAGTTTTCTTTTTTGAAATGAATAAGAGAAATAATAATATCTTCCGGGGATAATGGCAATAGCCAATTGCCAGAAAAATCAATCAGAAAATATTAATAACCCCTCATTGTACATGAAATTAGGAAACTTTCCACAAATATTTCTGAGATAATTTGTTATTGAATTAACTGATGCTCTTTAATTTCTATCTAATTGTTTCATAATGTTGAACAAAATCCAAGAAATGGAATTCTACTAATGCACATATAGTCTCCCTTATCTTGGTTATATAATTCCATTTTGGTTTTCTTTTATTGATGTATGTTTGCAGTATTCAATATTTACATTCATTTTGGGAAATTGGTACATAATTCTTTAGTCATCTGACATATTTCTACAAACACCTTGAAACTGTTATCAGTCTAGGACTGAGTTATACTTCCACTGGTGCCCTATAGACTCTTGTACTAAAATGACGTGTGAAGAGCATATGTAACCCAAACAGCGATTAGGTGGGATGGTAGATTGTTTTATGACCCAAAATCCATCCATGAACTAACATAGAAAGACAAAACAACAATAGAACAAAGCTATAGTGCTCAAATCTATTACAACATAGGCTAAAAGCAAAACATATAAACAAGTCCAACTAAATGAAGTATTGAAGATTATATTAAAAACTATGGAGACTTCTTGTTTTTCAAATTGCTCAATATTGAGACTTTTTGTTTTGTTTTAAAGGTATGTATACACCAGAACCCTTATGAAATCTATATATTTTAAATGGATGAAGAAAGATTTCTCCTCAAAGAAAGAGTCACCTTAAAAGAAAAGATGACAATAGGAACATCCTTACAGTTCCTTCCTATACGTTGATTTCTATCATTTTCTTGCCAAAGAAACTGTCATTTAACTTCAAGCAGAAGGGAGTGGACCTACCACAGACACGTAGAATAGAGAGACAGATGGCTGAAAAGTCACCTGTCTGCAGAAATTACTCACAGAGGAGAAAATGAAAAACAGAAACTGAATAATTTGTATGTGTTTTGCTTTAATAACCTGAAAACATCCTTTCTTGTTTACAAGATGAATTCAGTCATAGAAAAAAATGGGAGAAAAGGCAGCTTATTTACTGTCGTCCTCACTAGAGACACATTATATGAAATACTCATATTTGATCATGATGGATGATCGTTGCTCTGTGCTCTGAAAATGAGCAACCTCACTCACAAAGCACCTCCTTGTAGACTTCCAGAGCAAAAGGCTCTCTCCTGTCCAACCTGACAACTGGATTTAATCATGCGTGGAAGTAACAAGTCCCTATGGTTTAGCATCACACTGACTCTGATTCACCAGCACCGATGGCAAAGGGTCCCTGCTTGGTCCCTGGACTTGCAGTAAACACAACCAAGAAGGAAATTATCTTCTTGCTAAATACTCCCTGGGTCATAGTTGCAATTTTAGCTCTACCGACCAGATTACCATTTCCTTTTTCTGGCATGTATTTCTCTGCTTACATGCTCTCAAATCTAGTATGATACTATTCTAGATTCTCCTAAGAATGATGTTTTTCCAGGAATTGATAATTTTTCCTGGGTCTTATAAAAAGTATGAACCAACAGTTGATAAGCATTGAAAACATTCATAAAGGATATGTATTTAAAATGTATAGGGAAAAGTGACCTTCCCAGGAACTAGATGGGAAGTCTGAGAAGGTGGCACAGAAGACCTGACCAGGCTAAGGCTGTCTTCCGGGCAGGCCCTCAAATCTCTTTCTAGTTAAGTCATTACTGGTGCACCTAGTGAACGGCAATAGGAAAAACTTCAGATTCAATACAGTCATCTGAATGTAAACTCCAGAGCTCTCTTTTGCACACCGCTGCTCGTTAATGAGAGGGGACAAAAGGAGACGTGAGTTGGCAAGCTCACAGCAAATATGATTTAACAAAGAGAGAAATCCGAGGCTGAAGGGTGTAGTTCAGTGGCACGAGGTGTACTTAGCCGCTTGTGTGAGGCTCTGGGTTAAATCCTCAGCACCAAAAAAGGAAAAAAATTATAATTCTTAAATTCAGTGAAAGGTGTATGATATTCATTTTGTTCTTTTTATACTTAACACATGGTAGCATAACAGTAGTATTATTTGCATGTCTTTAATAATTAATAGAAGCTTTTAAAAGGAATGAAAAACGTAAATTACAGTATTCAGAAAATATGGCAAAATGTTTATACTTAATAAGGATACAGGATATTTAATATTTTCTACACAGTACTTTCTGCATGCTTGAAATTTTGTTATAATTATAAAGTTAAATTGGGCTTTTTAAAAAATAACATACTGCTGTTTCTCATTCTAAATTTATTTTATGTGACAGCATTTACAGAAGTTGATTTAAAGGAATGACTTACTAATTTCTCAAAGGGAATTGTTTCAAGGTGAGCCTACCAAACACTGAATAATCCTTTCTTATGTGGATATTTGAACAATTTAAACAGAGTGGAAGGGCTCCCTTCCCAAGTGCTGAAACAAAATCACAGAGAAGTGGAATAACCTTCAGTTGTCCCACTTTAGCCTGACAAAGCCTAAACTTGCTAAGCCAAAGAAACAGAAAATCACAGGATTAAGACAAAGGCAAATAGGAACCGACCTTCTGCCCACCTTCTCAGGGGTGGTTTATGACCATGACTTACAAGTTCCTCCCCTCTCATCTTCTTGCTAATCCGTTTTGTTTTCTGTTGTCCTTTAGAAAAAAAAGGTCCAAGAATTTCTTTGATGAAATAATTCCAGGTAGGTAGCATGACTGAACAGTACTCCAAGTCACCATATTTGGACATTTCTCTACTACACTAAGAGTTGACAGAATGGCAATTTGTGTCAGCTAGGAGCAAGCACGTAGTGAAGAAATGGAGCTCTGCATTTCAGTGTACACGCTTTTGTCAAAATTGTCAGAGTATGATAGACGTGTGTCTTACAGGTGCTGGGGTAATTCTCATACCAAAGATACCAACACGAGAGGAAGGAAAAGGAGGAGGTTGGGGAGGAGGTAAAACTAAAGTATTCGACGAGCCTCAGGCCTTAGCTACATGAACTGCTTTGACCAGAATTCTGCAATGTAAAAAAAAAAAAAAAAAAATCAAAAGACTCTTCTATTATAGAAGAGGTTATTACACACTCCAAATATTCAGAATCTGTCCCTTTAAAATGCAACAATTCACATATTTCAAACTGAGGCACGGAACAATTGTTTTCAATGCCTCAAGCGCTTCAGGTTAGCATACAGAACTTGAAGATTCTGACGAAGAGTCGGAACTGTCAGGGCTTTCCTGTTTAAGATCTGAGAAAAGCAGCAGAATTTAGCTGGTAGAATTTTGTTTGCGTCGGGGGAAAAGTGAACTTGAGATGAACTTGTTCTCAGCCATATACAAACAAGAGTATTAAAATTATAATTCAATCAGAGTCCGCAACAGTTCGTTCCTTTGGAAAGGATAAAATGAATATGGTCTTATGCTTCTTTGAAGCAGTGCCTGGCTGAAATGCTGGGCCCTGTTTGAGTAATAGAGAAAAAGGTTTTAATATATAAATGGATCTTTAACTTAAAAAAAAAGCTTTAATTTTAAAACCCAAGAAAACACTGAAGCTAAGCAGTAATAATCAAAGCTTATAGAGTTACAAGTGGAGTAGATTTCTTAATGTTCATAACTTTAACGATTCTTCAAATGTTATAATGGGCTATTTCCCTCTTTAGATTACAACTTATTTTTCAAATTGACTCTAACCCCAAATTTCTCAGTGCTAACTCTGGTTCAAGCTCTTTTCACCACTTGCTCTAGCTATTGTAGTCTCCAAAAGCTTCCGGCTTTCACTCACTCTTCCTTAAACATTTCTTGAACCTGCACTAAGTCACAGACACTGACCCAGGGCCTGATTATTTAGCCAAGAACGAACGAATGTGATGGCAGCTCTCATCCAGCTTACAGACTTCTTTCAACCTGCCCTTCACATGTGGAGGCCTCTGATTCAAAGCTCTGTTCACTGTACACATTGGAGCAAAATTGTCTTTTGCTTCACTTCCTGCAAAACCTTTCTCGATGCTGAACATGGTGGTGCACACCTAGCATTCCAATACTCCAGGAGGCGGAAGCAGGAGAGTCTCAATTTCAAGCCCAGCCTGGGCAAATTAGCAAAATATTTCTAGTCTAGACTCCTAGATCAAGTTCTCATTTAGGGCACTTCTTATCACCACTCACCCTCCCTTTTCTACAATCAAATGTTCTATTGCCCAGACCATCCTGCCAGCTTATCTGTTCTTTCTACATAATATAGAGGTAAAGTAAAATAGGTTATACAGTATAATAAAGAGGAAATGAGTATATTGCATTCTGTTTCCTAAAAAAAAAAAAGGCAAATGTAGTTTGTAGTAAAGTTAATATAAAAATGTTAGAGGAAATATTTTAATATAAAGTGATCTATAAAAACAAAATTATTTCCTTACAAGGGCCCAAGAGTGACTAAGCACGACTAATAAGTTGTTGACACTTCTTAGGATGTAGAATAGTAATGTTTGCTACAGGTTCATATATTTCCTTTTCTAAGTAATCAAAGACTTCCTCTAACATTCCCCACTTACAGGGGGCTCTATTACCTCTCATGCATTCCCTGGCCCCTTTTCCTTAGTTCCAGTCAATATGTACCCAGGTGGATAAGAGCTAGTGGGACATAAGTCTATACAAAACTATTAAGGAAATATTCACTGCCTTGGTTACTTTTCTTCTGTTACTGAGACAAATTAAGGAAGGAAAGATTTGTTTAGCTCACAGTTTGAGAAGTTTTCAGTCCATAATCAGCTGGTTCCAATGTAAGATGGCATGGCAGAAGGGTGACAATTTATGGTGGCAGAAGACAGCAAAAGCAACAAAAGCAGAAAAGGGAGGAAAGAGAGAGAACACCTCCTTCCTTCCCTTGTGTTGGATGCAGGCCACCTGCCCCAGGGTGTGTGTAGCACTCACACCCATAATCCTAGTATTAGACCTTGAATCAATCACAAACTCTGGAAGCCTGCCCCATGACTGTATGAGGATTTGGAGGGACATCTAGACACAAACCATAATATTCACTTAGGACCATTGGATGAGGAATCTCAGAGAGGTCATTGCTTTCTTTGGAGCCTTATTTTTCAATGCAAAACACAAAATAAGTAAGACATTATGTATTCATAAATTAACAATTTATTTACAAATTACTAATAATGAATAAATAGATGAATGGTTTTGTGCCTTTCATAGTGTAATATAATTATTTATTTCGTACTCCATATACCTGTGAAATAAGCTTGCTGTGATTTGGATATTGAATGTCCTCCAAAGGCCTATGTGCTAAGGGCTTGGTCCCCAGCCTGTGGTGTGGTAGCGACTGTGGGATCTTAAGAGGAGAGCTTGCTGCAAAGAAGTTAGATCACTGAGGGTATGCCCTGATGCCCTGAAAGGAACACTGGCACCTTAGCCCCTCTTTCTCTGTGCAGCCATCCTAGCTGCCCTCATGTGAGCAGGTTCCCTCTGTCCCATGTTCCCACCATCAGGTATTGTGCTGTCACAGAATTAAAGCAACAGAGTGAAGCAACCATGGACGAACCCTTCCGAAACCATGAGCGCAAATTACTTTTTCCACTTTTCAATTTTATTATTTCAGATATTCATTACAGAGATTCAAAGGGAGCAAATGCAATCATTTTCAACTACTACATATTGAAGGTAATGATTGTTGCATATTTTTCAAATATATTTCACACAGTCCTCTACGATGTGTTATTGGACATCCACAATACTCCAAGTTCTACTTAAAGTGCTGGAAATATAAAGATAAATAAGCCATGATGCCTGTCCTAAAGAAGTCACAGTTAAGGCAAACAAGGTGGGAAAATATAAAAGGAAAGGTTTGAGGCACATGTGGAGAAGAAAGTATTCTTAGAGATACTCAGAGCTATGAAAGTAAGTCTAAGGGGATTTAATGAAATATTGTATTTGGAGGAAAGTCCTCGAAAGTCTTTAATTATCATAATATAGAGATTTGAGGTGTTTAAACATAAAGATGAATTTTGACTTCACCAAATATGAAGGAAAGCTCACATTAGGTAACTCCTCCTGGGTAAATGGCAAGCAGATAACACCAGAGGAGAAAACACGGTATCACTGAATTGGAAAAAAAAATGAACAGCATTCAGGGATAAAACTTGGATCCCTGCCAACCTTTTTCTTACAAACAGGAACAAATCAAGGGCATTGTTAAGCTGTGAGGACGAAGGATTGCACTGGAATCAGCTGGCATGTGCATGAGGTTCTAGTCGCACGGTAAGAGCCAAGAAAACAAGCAGAGGGATCTGCGTGGAATTCGGGTACTGGCTAGGAGGTTGTGCTGTCAGGGCTGTAGAGTATTACGGGAATGTCATTCTTATCATTGATTGGGAACTGTAGATAGTGCTGCAGGGGGTCAAGTGAATTCTTCAAGATCCTTGGAAGTAGAAGGTAAGAGTCAGGAGACATCAGGTACAAGAGAGGTAAAAACTTAGGAAGTGGTAACTGCAAAAGAAATTATCTTTACTATGTGCCCAGGTACCTGAGGAATTCAGGGTATCAGGGAAAAAAAATAACACAAAGTCATCAAAGCTAATACAAAAGATACACTAAAAAGAAGGCTTCAAGATAGAAAGTCAGTTTAGAATATTTTTCATATCTTGGAGGTCAGCAGATGCTGGTGAAGAGGATGGAAGGACATACCATAAAAGACATAAACCTTTAAAGAAGTATCACTGACCAAATGTAGGATAGAGATCTAATTCCAGAAATAAAAGGATTAGAAAAATAATTCTTCACTTCAGAATTCAAGAGATGTTCCATCAACGTGGTTTGCCAAAGTTTTAGCTAAGAAATAGGTGCTGAAGCCACATGGGACTTTGTACATGCTAGGAAAATATGTACCATAGAACCGCAGTGTGCTCATGGGACGGTAACTGCTTCATCTTCTGCAGCCTGCTTCTTAGCTGGCATCAAATATTTGTCAAAGTAAAGAAAGACTATTTACATAAACACATGTCTACTATACAGAGGCTCAGAGGTAAATAAACCACACTTCCCTCTAATTAATAAACTGACTAGAAAGAGAAAAATCATCCCCATGTGAGGGCATTCTACAATGAATTTAATTTGTCATTATGTAAACATTCTAGATAAATTATTAAGTTCTCAGGAACACTGGAGTCCAGAAGTACAAGTTCCCTGCAGAATTATCCTCGGAAGTGCCAGTTCCTCACACAGCCAGGATTTCTTCTGGTACCGTATTCCTCTTTACCAACCCCTCTTCTACACGTTCAGCAATCGTACACACCATAATATTTTTTTCTCAAATATTATCAGATTCATAGGTTCCAAACAGCTAGGAGCATTCTGCTAGTTGGAACTGATTATCAAAATCACCGTGATTAAGATTTGGGTCTAATCCCCCAGGGTTCACAGCTGAGCCCATTATGAGACCTCTGGTTACCAGGGAGGTAATAATGATCCTGAGGTGGGGGTTTTCCTTCAGTCGCTCTCCAGTGGAGTTTAATGCACAGCCATCTCCCCATGGCAGCCAATAATTAGCACATTAGACCACGCCAGTAATAAACTAGCAACCTCATAGTTCTGGGTTTTTTTCTTTTAAAGAATTCTGCTGTGTCTAGGGATTAAGAACTCACTCTGAGCTTTCAACTCTCTGGCATCATATTTAAAGTTACAGCAGATAACTATCACACTTGGCCTGCTTTAAAGCCTGAAAACAGAGGGCCAGAAATTATCATCTGTGAAAAATTTATTGCAAAAACTAAACAAAACGACATTTACTGCTTTAAATGAGTAGATTTAAAAATAAGTTAATATCGATAAAGCTAAGAGTGTCTGTTAAGATTTCAGGTAATATCAGAGGCCACGAAGATTGTGATTTTGCTCTCACAGTCTCATTAATACCAATAGCCAAAGAGTCCCCAGTCAGTAATTCTTCCATATTCCGAGCGAAGACCAAAAGTAGAGTCTGAGATCACCAAAGATACCACAATCCCTAAGAATGTTTTTGGAAGTCTGTGAAAAAACTAGACCAGGTTTTCAGATTTTGATTTTTCCTTTTTTAAAAAAACTCATGAAATGTACAGGAAAGGTACTGTGTCCTCCAAGACTTAGTTAGCACTTGGTTGAATTCTACTGACCCATAATCAAGAATATGTTTAAATTTAAAATGAGAATAGAGAGAACTCTGCGCTATTTGAATAATCTAATTGCAGTAACCCTGCTGCCCATGCCCACCCTCACAGACAAATCAACCTCAGCACTAGAGCAGACCATAGTCAGTACAGTGGAGGAAACTGGGTCTCCAGGGAAGGCCATGTACATACACCAACAGTGGTACTTAATCCACTCAAAATTCTACTTGTTTATTGGTGGTATTTTCTTCAATGGAAGTTTTATATTTGTTACAAAAACTGCAAGCTGAGCACTTAGAAAATCCGCTTCCCAGGTCTATGATTCTGCTTTGAATCCATTGTCCCTCAGCCAATTCACAAAGATGGGATTCTCGCAAGCTTCTCTTATTGCGAGGCTGCACTGTACCCACTTCCAAAAGCCCTTTAGTTAGGAGGAACAGAGCCAGGATTGAACCCTCCTCTTACGCTCCTACCCATACTAACCCCATCTGGACGCTGAGCCAGTTGTCTCTGAGTTCTGAAGACAGACGCAGTGGGACTTGGGAGAAGAGTCACTATGGACCTACATGGTTAGAGGAGATTCAAGGGAGCCGGGGACCCTCCTGGAGCCCTTGAGGTCAGGAGGGAGCCAGACAGGGAGGAAGAGCTGCAGAGGTGAGGGCTAGGACCAGAATGGCCACAGAGCACACTGGTGGTGGTGAGCTGACTGGCCTTATTGTAGGACACAATGAACCATGAATATTAAATGAGAAAAATTTAATGTCAGGTATTGAAAAGCAGATTATAGAAGACCTTGAAAATGAAGTCCAAGCTTTCTACTACACCAGGAGGTGGCTCCTGCCAGTTCATGAGCAAATAATCAAAACTGGTATTTGGGAAAGATTAATCTAAAAATCTACAAAACATGATGAATTTCAGAAACACAAGCATGGAGCCCATTAGTGGCGAGCTCAATGATAGCCAAGGTGAGCAGTGGGGAGAAGGATTCTGGAGATGCCTTATGTCGCCCGGTTGACTTTCAATACAGTGGCTTCAGTAAAGTTTCAAAGCAACTTACTTCCTCTTGCCTTGCTGTAGCTCTGAAGAATCCGTCACTAGAACATTCTGCATGGCATGAAATGCAGCATTGGGAAATACAGTTACAATCACACATCACCTAGGAAACCAAATATAACTAAATGCAAAATGTTACCCCACACTGAGAAATAGCTGTGAAATTTGGTTATAGCTGTGTTTATTGTTCATTAAGCTTTATGTAATCAGGAAATATGCTAAATTAATCCAAATGCAAATTAAATAAGTTAGATGTTGGAAATGCATGTGGTGTGTTGTGGGGATTGGAATAAAGCCTGTAACAACACCAATTGTTTATTGAGCTAAACTCACTTGTTCTACTATATTCTTTTTAGATTGTTCTGTCCTTAGGACTTTGCATGAGTCAGGGACAAAAGGCACATGTGCACAACATAGATGTTAAAGTGCAGAACTTTTCCCAAAGCCCCATCTGTAATTTCCCACTGTGAGGGTGCTCAGGTGGGCTACAACTGGTTGATCTACTTGGATGCCAGCATAAGGACGCCATATGGGAATTTTAGGTAAAGAGAATGAAAACTTGCTATCAAGGAGTGGTAATTCTCAGGTGATATCTCTGCACCAGAATCCTTTTTCAGAGATAAAATGATACCCTACATACTGATAATTCATATGTGCTGAAGATGTTTCTGCCAAACATTCTCAAAGGCAGAGAGAGAGATACCTGGGCTGTGTTCCAGGCATACACATTACCTTTACAATTACAGGAACACATGACTTCCCAACGGCCTGAGATGAAATCAAAAGTTCACATATGTCTATGTAAGTTACAGTTACAAAGGTATTTGAATAAAAAAAAATTTCACAATGATCCCAAAGGCAAATAATATGTACTTATAATATGTATACATCCCATGCACTTATTTTATGTATATAAACACACATTTGATTTTACTCAAGGAATGTTACCTAGGCAAAACTGTAATTTTAGACTTATTCAAGGACTGAGTTCAAAAAGAATACACTGAGTGTATTGGGAAATAATGCCTTAGAGTCAAATGATATTGCTTATACCAACGCTCCAGAGAATAGTTACAAAGTATTTACTAGGTTTGCCTGAATTCTCCTGAAGAGATACAAAAATTCGAGGTGTGTACAAATCAGAGAACCTTTCTGCTTTACATTTTTCAGGCTACTGTGCATCCAACTTCTACAATTTTATAGTATTGGCTTGGTCAGCATAAAGCTTAGGGGACATTAATGAATGATAGTCAGGTGGAAGATATCTACTGCCTTGTAGATTTCTATAGTACTAGACCATTATAAGTAATGTCATCATGTGAAATAAACCACAACACCACTTTGGAAGTGGGTGCCACAGAATAAACTGCTACCAGGATGCTTTGCAGCATATGCATTAAAAGGGGCTCTTCCCTTCAGGTCAGTGTAAAACCATTACACTAGTATGTAAGTGTGTCCATGTATAACTGATCAGAAGCTGCATGATTTTCTGTGAGAAGGAAAAAGGGCAAGAGAGAGGAAAAAAGTGAAAACATCTTGACATTTCCATGCCTCATCTGCAGAAGAAAATTACATAGTGGAAAGGCTCATTATAAGTTTTGAATGCCTAAATTTAGTCCTTCTGGCAAGAAAATATCCAGCCCTGGAAGAAATGCTATTTGTTTAATGAAAAGAACACTAGGACCTTTGCACAATTCAGACTTTGAAAATATGTAAGCCTGGTCATTCATCCAATAAATAATGCCTATTATGAGCTTGACACCATGCATATTCTAAACAAAGTCATATTGATAACTAATAAAATTATGTTTTTAAATACTGTCTGGTAACTCTATGCATTTTACAGCTTTTCAACAGGGGACATGTTTAATTCATTATAAAAAAAAGATCTGGAAGCACTAAAAAACTCAACAATTTAAGTTTCTTCTTTTTATTTGTAGACGTGTAGCAAAGCAATGTCTGTGTACCAACAACTGCAGATGAAAATAAGGAGAATCAGTGGCCAAAATACTACCTAGCATGGAAATATCTCTATAGGTCTTCAAATTCTTTGTTTGAAAACATTTCCTAATTTAATTTGGTGAAGAGATAATAATCAGGCAACACAGATCCACAGGATAAGGGTAGGTGAGAAAACAATCATTCTAAATAAATGAAATAATAAGAATGACTAGCTACACACGCCAAATCTATCCTTGCACCCACAGAGCTTAATCAAGTGTTATCAGATGACTGGAGGTAAAAAGCAATGGGGACCTCATAACGGAAACTCAAATGAGAAAATGCTCCATGGAGACACACGAGCAGGTATTTAACTGGCTTTGTGCAGCTTCTTACACTTTCTTTGGCTGCAGAAGGTTCTGTACGGCAGAAGGCCTGCAACCAAAATTGGAAGTCTTTCCCAACAAATAAATAAATCAGAGCTCAGAGTATTCCACACTGGCAGGGCCATTCCAGGACTAATGTAAAGCCTCCTGTCATTCTGCTGAAGCACAGTACAATGCATTTTATATCCTCCCCATCCACCTTTGTCCTAATCTCACAGCATAAATGTAAGGCAATGTAGAAAGGAGTGAGTTCACGGTCCGCTTGTAACCTAGATGCACTAATACCGATCAACTGACACAACTGGGAAAGGGTAATGTGTGAAGCAATTGCTTGGAAGACACTGGACAGCAGGCAAAGACAGTGGTGGCTGAACAAGAGCTAAATGAGGTGGGAGGATGATCCAGGAGGATCTAAGTTCAAGCCCAGATACTGTTTCAAAATAAAAAATAAGGGGCTGGAGCTGTAATTCATTGTGAAGGCCCTGCGTTCAATTCCAAGTACTAAATAAAGAAAGAATTCAAGCCATATGAGTACACCTGCTTACTGCCTTGACAGAACTTGTGCACCATGGTGCATGTGGGTCTGGCATTGACTCCTACAGCTAGGCAGACAGGGCTGGAAGTCAGGGGAAACTCAGGTGGTTACATTGCAAAGCCTACCTGGATAAATCCTAAAATCATCACACAGAGGTAAGAAACCAGACATGAAATATCAGATACTATGTGATTCCACTTTTCATCTTCAAAAATAATGAAAATAGTACATGTAAATAAAAATCAAAATGGTGGTGACCGTAGAGAAGAAATAGGCTAAACAACTAGGAAGTGTGCAGGGGAGTCTTTGGAAAGATGAAAGAGTCCTGCCACCCATGAGGATCATAACATGGATATAAACATTCGCGATGGCATATATAAGATCTGTGCCTCTTCCCCAAATGTAAATTTTACCTCTCTCAAAAAATATGCTCCATCTCTTAAAAAAATCAAGGAGAAAAATGAGGAAAGGGAACTAAATTATACTTATTAGCTCTATTTTACAAGACAAGGTAAAATAGTTGATCTTATCCTTTTTACCTTTGGATGTGAAAATAAATGTAGGAAAAGATAAGTATATATTGAAAAGTATATTAATATTGTACCCGTATGTGACTAACAAGGTCATATAAAAATTATCTTCTGTGAACCAATAGGCTCTCAGATTACTGCCGTCACCATCAATAAGTAACTAGCCAAGTACACCAGAAATAAATGGACTATAATTAAACAGAAGCAATAAAAGGTCTACAAATACAGCATGCTGAAGAGGGCTGAAATGAAATTAGTGAGGCCACAAATTTCAACAATTCATAATAACCTCTGACAAGATATAAGACTGTGAACTGTGGAGACTATTTCTCCTTAAAGCGTAGGCCTAAGTGTCAGCTGAGATCTGCTTCACCTGAGTCGCAGCTCATTTTCAAGGAGAGTTATGCAAAACTAAACCTGTAAGCAATCCTGGCTCCTGCTGAATCTGCGAGGTGTTGCATATGCATTAATATCAGCTGTGGATGTAGCCTGAGGACACTGCAAATCCACTGTTATCAGGGAACTATAAGCAAGTGGGATGCCCCTGGACAATGAGATGAGACCTGTGGATATCTGAGAATTCTTGCTCTTAGAAGACCCTGTCATGAATTTCCATTCTTTGACCTTCCTTTGCCTGCCTTGATTATCTGTGGGGCCAGGAAAAAAGAAATAAACACATGCGAAGAAATGATATTGAGCATTACTGTTAGAGCTGTCACTCATGAATTTTAGCCCTTGACCTGCCCAGATGAACCAAACTAGCCAAATGGCATTTGTCTGATGAAACATCTGGTCTTATTACCTGAGCTGATCAGTCCTAATGATGCCTTTACTTAAAATAAATTAAGGAAAAAGCTGAAAAATATACCATCTCTTTAAGTAACAATACAGATGCTAGAGGTCACAGTAATTACCCTGCTACCAAAAGCAGGTAAGTTCTGTAGCTCATGTGACTATGAAGCCCTGGGCATGAAGAGACTTTATTGGGAAGCTCCGGTAGCATCCAGAAGACCCTGGTGGCCCAGAGGCCACCCTTGAGGCCAGGCAAATACAACTGAGTCTTTGGTCCCCCACCTAATAGTTTTACCTTGAGCAATCCCATGTCTCCTTTCTTCTGTGAAACTGGGATCACAACTGACTTTCCAGAGCTATTGTGAGGTTTAAACAGCAATGAATTCAACCCAGTGTCATGCATACAGTTAAACTGTTAAAAAGTGAAAAGTAACTGTACACAAAAGAGGTGTTTAAGGTGAGAAAAGATTTGAAACCAAATATATGGTAACAGTCTGAATTAAAATAACCCAAAAATCAGGGAAAGGCAAGAGAAATAACTGCATGCCCTTTCAATGTCATATAATAACATTGTTTAATAGACCTGCTCAAGAAATATTTAATTCCACTCAAGTATATACCTGTTTGATACAGATATTTACTAGCAATCATGACCCAGACCTTTGTGAAATGACCTGTGGATTTTTTTTTTTCAGTACAAATATGTATGTCCAGTAGAAAAAATAATAACAGGGATATCAGCCCAATGGAATATTGGCTGGTTTTATATCTAATCTGAATTTGCATTCTAATAATTTATAAATGCGTATCAATAATTGAGTTATTCTTGTATTTATTTGCATCTTGTTGTTTTCACTTTTACCATTTTGTTGTTTCCCTTGTTAAAGAGTTAAATAAATTTGACAAAAAATTATTCTATATTTGTAGGAATGTTGTTTTTAACTTTATGAAAATTGTGTTTGTATGAGCCATGTTTTGAACTTTTTGAAAATTGATCAAACAATAAGTAGCCAACAATCCTCAAGTGGCTTGAGCATACCGTATCCTACTCATCATAGTGATAATGGATTCGATTTATCTTTATGAAACTCCAACCAGAGAGGACCCATAAATATCTACATTGTGGAAGCACAGATGAATTAGCTTGTCCAAGGTAACACAGATAAGTGACAGAGACAGGATTTGAACATGGGTCTTTCCATTTTATACCAGAGGTGTCCCCCCCTCCACCTTTGCTAGAAGACATACATTAGAACTGCAGTAAAGTAAGCACATGGAAAACACATGTTCTAGGCAGGTTCACGGAGAATGGAAATAAACTGGAGTTTTAAAAAAGTTCTAATTCTATAATCACTAAAGATATTCTAATTCTACATGGCATAACCTAAGTGTCAGGACAAAAACACTTAAGATATTCAGTATTGCAGGAGATGGTAAAGTAATCAAGAGCCAACACTATATTTTAACAATTTGATTGGCTATAGAAGCTTGTTCTCCTGGAATTTTGTACCTCATCTAACAATGAATACAAATGTTAAACTTTATTATTTTGATAATGACTAAGTAGCTAGTAAGAATGTGAATTTTTCATACAAGACAGACATGGATTCCAATCCTAACTTGGCTACTTCCTAATTGCGACCTGAGTTTTCTCTATTAAAGTCAGGACCATACTTGTGTCAAATTTCTGAGGAATTTGGGGATGATCAGTGGTGCTAAGACATCTGTACAAAAGTCTTACCACATTCTCAAGAACATGATAAGGACTTGTTGAATGTCAAATATCATTATTGCTAATAATAAAAAGCACCATCACTTTTAATTAAGTACCTATGACCTGCCTTGCCTTGTGTTATACCAAAGTTTCCAGAAGCTAAAGTAAGTTTAATTTCACAGTGTTAGAATCAGCACTGACATTTAAACCAGTTTTATTCTAAAGCCAATTAAATTAATGACTATGCTATGTTATCTTTTATAAGTCATATACACTTTAAAATTTGGTTCATTGTAAACACATTTTCAAGATCAATATTCACTCATGATTCAATGACATTAATCAAGATTTGGGTACCCAAGACACAAACATAGATTTAACATGGAAAGAGGGTAGCTCTTCCCAAGTGAGTACTATAATGTACATTCTGCTAAAGAAAATTAGAAATCAAGCAATGTGTCTTATATTTTCCAAAGCACATAGCATGCAGTGTTAAACACATATCGTGTTTTAACCTCAGGGACAGTTGCCATTATTCCATTTTATGACTTCTCACTATAGGCCATTCATGTTTCTTTTGAAACACCTTCATATGTGTCTTTTCCCATTAGACTCTCCTGTCTCTGAGAAGAGAACTATATCTTATTCATGATCATCTCTGCAAATAAGAAATGCCTCATAAGTGAATAAATATAAACTGAGCCCTAAAGAGCAAAATATCTTAGAAGTAAATTAAACAGGGCTTATTTTCTGGAAAGACAAAGTCTGAAAACAGAAGCAAGGTATAAAGGTATAACCAAAGCGTGAAATGGTTTTGTGGACATATGGGAACAAGAGACACATCTGTTCTGTTGGCTGTACACTAAGTAATGCAGATATTGCTTATTTTTTTCTGAAGCCTAAACAGAAAATATGTTTTTAACAAATTTAATCGATACACTGACCTATATTACAAAATAAATAAACCCACACAATAAACAAAAAGCAAAAGGCCAATCAATAGTCAACAGTGCAGTTCAACAGCCGCTCCAGCAGGAAAGTGTCTGAAAAGGCGGCTCACACTCCACTATCTGCATGATCCACACCTGCTCACTATTGACTTGTTGCAGGCAAAGAACATCTATTATCACACGCCAGTGTGGACCTAGCAATTTCTCCAACAAGCAGCAGGCAGTGTACAGCAGCTACGAAACACAGGACAGATATCTACCGAGAGTGGGTTGAGGACCAGTCTCCTCATCCCACAAAGCCAGTGTAAATACCCAAATCCTAAACCCAGACACCTGATGTGTGTTAAAGATTCATGTACCACAGGCTGTCCCATATGTGTGTCTCCACTAGTGGGAAATCTCCAAATTATTAGGCGTTCATATCAATTGTTATGAGCATAGTAAGAGGAAACAGCATTGGTAAGGACAGACATGAAATGTTTAAAATGGCTATTTTCACGAAATCCCTAAAAATGACAACCCTTATATATATGTCTGGGTCTGCGTGTGTGCAGGGGAGATGGATTTATGGGTTTTTTCAATACTGAGAAAGAGAATGGATCTTAAACCCAGGATGCCAATGGGAATGACACTGTCACACAGCACAGAATAGGGACCCTGGATCTGTCTGAAGGTGGAATGGCTTCACCATGCTTAAATTTCCCAGACTTTACTCTCAGTCTGATTTAAAATACCCACTAGAATCCTATCTAAAAAGAATGACCAAATCAGAACCCTTGTAAAGTTTAATTTTTTGTTGTTGTTCTTAAAATGTAGCCCAGTAAGTGTGTTTTTCAGTTCGCTCCCCGGTGGGAATCATCCACTGGGAAGTCAATCCCATTTCCTCTGACTTTCTGAAGAACTAAAGATTCTCTTTGAAGAATGATACTTTAGTGTCCTTCTGTAGATTTTATCCTACATTAACTCAAAATTGCTTCTGGGATGATTAGGCCCATGAAGCCTCCATACTCTTACATACATAAAATGGTGGAAGATCCTATCTAAAACCTTATGTCTAATCAAATGATTTTTTAATGTTTTAATTCCATATAAGAGACCCCCTTTCACACAAGGCAACCTGCACTGGAGAATGAGTGTCACACCTTCACAATCATCATGTCATCATGAGTGAACCTGAAATGCACCCCACTACATCCATATGACTACAATGCTCACACAAAAATAATGGAATAAAGGGAAAACTTCCCCATTTGGTCTATCCATATTTAATGCGATGAACACTTTAAATGGACACTCACTTCCTGGAGGGAACATCTATGAAACAGCATTTTAAAGTTGTCAATCAGGCAATATACTTGGTAAAAAGCAGGAAAAAAAAATACTAAAGTCTTGAGTGACACAAGTAAGAAATACACTAAACTACACATACTTCTTTAGACCCTTACGAGTCATGGCCAGATAAAATGAACTTTTTTTATACATGATGAACTAAAGATATGTTTTGAAAAGTACAAAACTTCAACATTCCCCTGTTGAAAAGGTCTCTATTCTTGGATGTGCAGTAATAAATTGACAGACTTTCATTTGCAGTAACTGAATATCCATCTGTTTCCCTGAGAGACAGCTCATAGAAAAAGAAGTTCAAAATTCTGCCCCCATCCCCAAACACCTTTTGCCGTTAGATTTCATCTCTAACCAGTTCACATGGTCTCATGACAATATTTAAGAAAAAGAACTTTAGATACATACAACTTTCTACACAATGTTCTCTTTCCAAGAATTTGTTAAAGGCTAGATGTCATTGAAGGCACTTATACTATTGAATTGCATTTGTGTTGTTCAGCTTAAATGTAGGCTAAGCATAAGCCTGTTCAACTCTTCTAGTGGCACTGAAGGTTAATGCACCATTTAATATAGACAAAGTCACCAAGAATTTATTAACAGAGGTAAAAGTATAGACTATCATACAGGGAACTTCACTTTGAAGATGTTTGCGAAACAAAATAGCAAATTAAAACTCTAAGGGTTACTGTCAATATAAAACATCATGGTCTATGATGTGAAGCGGTGAGATTCATTTTCTAGGTGAGATAACTGACTAATGCTACTTTGGGAGAAGTTCCCCCAAATGCCTTAGATGTCCATATTTGGATACAGGTTCATCCACTGTAACAATTTTAAGTAACCTATTACTTACTTTAGTATATCTGGTTGGGTTCATTAAGACTTCATAGCTGAACATTACAGTCCTATCCTGTAAATCTGAAGTCTACACATTTATCACATTCTGCAACTAAAATTTACTTGCATGTTTCCTAGTTTCTATCCAATAACAAAAGCCCTGGTACACTCTCCAGGAGAGAGCCAGGAAAGCAGATTCTGTCAGCAATTATTGCTGCTGGGTCTTCTACAAACAAAATCTCAACTTCATTGTTTATAGAATAAAATCCAAAGTGCATTACCCTAAGCCTGGATATCACAGAAATGGTTCTGACGCATGAGCAGTTATTGGCACACAGGAGAGCTGACATTTTCTCAGTCTTCCTTCTAGTTCATTATATACTAGCAAATTGCTCAAGTGTGATCACACACATCCTCGACTCAGACAATCTGCCCTTGACAAAATAAAAAACACTCATGGAAGCTGGAAAAAATCATAGTTGAGTTTTAGCAGAAAACACCTGGCCCTGAGTGACAGAGAGGAACTTATCAATGACAAGAAAATGCGCACATACCTTGTGGAGGTCATGAACACTCGCCGCAGCGGAAGTAACTTACCTTTCTGCCTTTCCTGTGGACAGAGTCTCTTCCTGATCATTTTGTACTTACAACGAGATGTATGTGTGAAGGGAATAAACTTGTGAGGATAAAGAAGCATTATGCCACCAGTTAGAGGGAAAATGCCTTTCTAGTGAGTCCTCTGCAGACAAATTGGAGGGAAAAGAAATAGCATATAGCACAATTCCCCAGGTGCCTTGGATTGGACCATAGCTGCTTGTTTCAGAATATAACAGTGTTTCCAAATCACAAATATGGACAAAGGATTGTCAGTAATACCAAAATACTTGGCAAAAGCAATCTGATGCCAAACCCTTTGGAGACATTGTATCATTTGCATGACACATACAGAGACATATACTTGTATTTAGATGAATGGGTATCACCTAACTTTTTCTTTAGATTATTATTTTTCCTATTTATCCTTAAAGTGTCTTAAAAGAATAAAATATTATGTGGAGCAAAAATCTATCTTGAAAAATAGAAATGGGGACTAAAGAGTTGGGAAATAAGGTATCAACAAAAACCACATACACAAGAGGGACATAGCATTGTAATGGGCCCTTCTCCCTTCTCCCTATAATATGCAAGTAACTTTAGATTTTAAAGCAAAGTTTTACAATGAAGGCTGCATTTATAAAACCAGCAGCTAGCACAAAGTCAGAACCTTTCAGCAAATCTCAGTTGTTCGCTTGTCTTTAAAATGGCCATGTTAGGAAAATACCATGAAAGGAAAGCCGAGACACAAGTTATGGATGCCTATAGCGTTGTCATCTCTCTACCCTCAGGACTAGAATGACTTGTATGAAATCAGTCATCTCATAGAACTAAGTCTGCTGATGTGCATGAAGTATCACTCATGGACAGAAATAACCACAAGCTGTCTTCCACTAGGAACCAAATTTCCAGGTATATACATATGACATGAACAGAATAACTATGCATACATAAGCCAAAAAGATACCAATCAATTTAGGTAGTATGACCTGAATAGTTTCTTTGTTTCACAGCAATAGGTACTCTAACTTATAGAAAATAATGGGGTAAGAAAATGGGAGAACATTTAATGTGATTGAGCAAATAATGTGTTTATGGTTTTCCTGTAAGAAAACTAGTTATTTATTTTCCAAGTTCCTGGAGGACAGAATTAATTAATCAGTCTCTCAAAAGCCATCTTTTTACATATGGTCCCTTAAGGTTTCTCAAAACCTCTGAGCCTCTTGAAAGAAAGCCCCTTATGGAAAGATTGTACTCACGGTCATTGCACTGGTTTCCGGAATAAGATGTCATGGAGCAGTCACAGGTGAATCCTTCCCACTGCTGCATGCAGACACCCTGGTTCGCACAAGAGTCTTCCTGGCAGGTGGTACTGGGACCTAGTAATTCGCGAGAAGAAGGAGAAAGGAGAGAGGAGAGAAATATTAAAAAATAGTCAAAATCAAAGAAATCACCTGCATTTACCATTTTCATGCCTCCAAACATTTAAAAACATATCCACCAAAAATGTCAACTTGATTACATGCAACAAGAATTGATCATACACAAAAGATGACAGAAGTTTACACTTAGCCACAAACTAGCAAAACTTACACACAAAAGGGAGAGGGCTGAACACACTGTTCTTGTTTAGGCAGACTTTGCAAAAGAGCTTCAACTCTGCTACTCAACTAGAAAGATAATCTCACCGGGAGCGTGGTTTTTCTTCATGTGTAATGGGAAAGTAGAAAAAATGCATTGTCATGATTCTAATGAAATAAGAATCCTGAACGAACCCTGAAACTAAATGTCCCTAAGACTACTTTGTGCCATTAAGAAGCCATTTCATGACGATGATGAAGAGAGAAGGAGGAAGATGAGAAAGCACCAGAAATGCATTGTTGTTTTTTAAAAAATGAGCTCAGAGAGGTAAAACATATTTTGTCAAGAATATTCATGTCCACCTTAAGGAGACTAACTTTGAGAAGATGCTTGTAACTACTCCAGGGGTTCTCAAAGTGTTGTCCTCAGGCCAGCATCAACGGCAAATATGTCAGGAGACAAACCATTCCTGACCTAAATTAGTAACCTTGGGGGGAGACAATAATCTGCTTCATAAGCTTCCAGAAAATTCTGATGCAGCCTAAAAGTTTGACAATCATTTCACTATGCCATGCTGCTTTTCAGGTATTTTAGAAGTGAGTCCTCTTAAAAGTACCCTGTGTATTCCAGAGGATTCAAAAGAGAAAGAAAACTAGAGAGAATATTAGTTGCTAAGTTTTCATTTCATTCTTCGTTATTTTATTTTTGTGGGCCATATACTAATAATATATGAGAATAATGATAATCTACATAATTTATTTTTAAAAAGTGTAGCTAGTTTGGAGGCATTCTCAAAATCTTTTAACAATAGAAGTAGAAAATCAAAAAGTATTTGGCTATCTTTGCCTTACAGATTGTCATTAAAAATCTCTCTAAGTCATTCTGGCACTTCTCTTAAACTATTCTCTCTTTTTTTATTCCATATTTCTGCCTTAACCTTGGGCTTCAAAATAAACCCATACCTTTTGAAGTGTCGAGGTAACATATCTTAACGTTCAAGATATGGATTTCCCCAAAAGCCTCAGCAAAGGAGATAAGACCTTTGACTCATCAAATATGTTAGTCAGGAACTAATGCACAAAAGCATTTGGCTGAATTAAAAAATACATATAGCAATTACTGCATGTTTTGCAATTTCCAAGCTAAGCCTCACACAGACTCACGAAATGTAAGCATGCAGTTTCCTAGGGATGCATGTTCAAAAGAGGGGCAGGATTACAAAGGGTTCACCTTCTGGGTGGCAAGATATTCTGTGTTTATTCATGAAAGGTGGAAGCAGCACAAGCTATCATTCATAAGACAAAGCTAGTAGGAGATGACATAAGAAAGTTCAAGACAATTACTAACACCAGGGGACAGCCCTGCTGCTGAGCTTCTGCAGCTGCTATTTGCCATGTTAGTTCCCCCATGTAGAGATGAAAGGAAACACACGGTCATGTTCTCAGTGGGTCTTAAACTTGAGCATTGTGTCATACAAGTTTCATTAAAATGGCAAATCAGGACAGCTTCTTTCAAAGGATAAAAGCTTCTGAGAAGTCCCCAGGGTTCCCTGACCAAATAGCTCTCACCAGACAATGGACTAGTAATTCAATTGTATTCACAATTCAGAAACACATGGAAAGCTTTCCCTTGAAAGGCAGCAGAATAGGAGAAACTTGGGGAAAACACAATAATTCTTTGCATGTTGATTGAGCCTGAAGACAAAGCCTTTCCATGCCTTTTCCTTCCCCACTAACTCCGTAATTTAACCATTTCCAGAAGAACAGTCTGAATGCCTCATTCAGATGAAACACTTCCCAGTAACTTTAAGTAATAATTCTCCTTGTTCTTAGTAGCCACTGCACTTAACTTGTGCAGATGATAATGTTTGATTTTGCACTTTGCCACACATTGCACCATCCTCTGCTTATACAATCAAATCATTTCAAGGTTTTACTATTTATCACCAAAGATCAAATGCTTGCTTGTAGAAATCACGTGACATGCTTTGGCTAGGTCTTTTCTGCACTCGATCTACTGTGCAGATTAGAGAAAGTGTTTCAGTAAATTCTGATCTGATTTGAATGGTACTCACCCCTGATTTGCTTTTCAGCTTATGCGTTTTTCAGAATGGTGTGGGGTGGTGGTGTTCAACCCTGGGCGTCGGAGCATGGCTTTGCTTGGCCAACTAAGCAGAAGTAAAGCTTTCTCATTTTTCAAAGCTTGGTCCGGAATCAAGTATAGAGGAAATTACAGGTTATTTTCAAATTCCTCTGAATTTGATCCTTATATGTATTGAGGAGTAAACACCACGTAGAATCAGATAACTTGGGAAGACTTATTATCTCGTAGTCATCAAAGAACATTTCGCTAGAGACCAGCAGAACACTCAATGACTTTTCATCAGTCTGGGACTGAATGTGTACTTCCTTTGGAGGCTGCAGTCACTAGCCTCCTGCCTTCTGCCTCCAGCTCCAGACTGCTTTCCTTTACCTGCCTCCAGCTTGGAGGAAACCAGCCATCATTTTCCTCTGTCAGGTCCTCTCTAACAGAGTGATGTTCAGGGTTGCCCCCAAATAGGCTGCATCTGGAGCCCCGGTGAAAAAAGCTCCCCTCCAGTCCTCACCCAGACACAGCCACAAGGAGCAGGGCTAGAGATCTGAGTTGTAAGGAGCTTTCCAGGAGGTCCCGGCAGCTGCTGACAGTCCAGGACCCATGCTTATCTTTAAATCTCATTGCTCTTGCTGGACTCACAGCCTCACTGCTGCTCATCTATATTTGCAAATGACTCAGTCACTCTTATTAGTAAGAATTTACTTGCAGAGCTTACCGTCATCAGCTCCTATAAAGTTTTTTACTTGAAACCATGCATTTTTCAAAATGGGTTGGGATGGTGCTATGACCATGTTTTTTCCTCAATGATTAGCCATATTCCATGTCACCAGATACTGAAAAAAAGAACTTCCTTATGTCCCCAAGCCTAGGTATAGTTTGTGTTAAATCAGAGCTTTGGTTACACTCCAAAACATTTTGTAGATGACAATTTTACTTCAAATCGTCACAGTACATTATTTATGAACACAGTATACTTTATGTCAATGGACTGAAAGTACATATTTCATGCAGATATCAATGTCTCAAGGCAAAAAGGAAAGAAAGAAATCTGTTTTGTGGGGAAAAGCTTCAAGAATGTTTCTCATTGAATATCTATTGATGTAAGATTGTCTTGTACAAATCAGAAAGTGAATTCAGTGAGTGCTATGATTTACATAGCACTTATTATGTGCCACACACTGTATTAAATATCTTAAAGCTATTAATCAAGTTAATCTTATTAAGCACATAAAAATGGGAATTAAATTTACTAAGGAATCAGAATAATAAAAACAGTTTCTCCATGGAAGAAATTCAGAATTTCAAAATTAAATAATATGCTGTCAATTGAGCCAGAAGGCAAAGATTTTAGAAAAGTAAACTGAGGCAAAGAAAAGTAAGGTAATTTCTTCCAGATCTTATAGATAAGAAGCAGCAAGGGGAGGTGCCGAACCCAAAGCTGCTAATTCCACAACCCACCGATGTATCCTCTTATGGGTACGGGTGAACCAGCGGGGAGGATATGTTTACGATACCATCAGATTAAAAAAGTAATCTAAACAGAGAATTTCCAAACTACACCCAGAAATAGGATACTTTAATATAAAGTATCTTTACAAAGAAAATGTTCAAATACCACTTCAATTCAAATCAAAATGAACAGGAAGGTCTCGTGTCATCCAATTGTATGATCAAAATCTACTTCAAATGCAAGTGCGTATAACCACGTCCTAAAGAATAGTCACGGTTTTTCTAAAGTACTCTTCCAAATCAAATACCAGATATTCTACCATAACACAAACTTTAAAAATTGTGTATATAATATATATATACACACCTTTTCCTCATCACTATCAGTATTGATAGTTTAAAAATGCATAAAGGCCTTAGGAAAGCCCTGTACAAGGACGGTGAACAGCATTTTTGTATTTGATATGTAATCAGTGATCACAAACATAGTCGTCTTTGTTCCTGAGAAAAGATGGTGACTTCTCTTTGGTGAAAAAAGTGAAAAGGCAACTGAAATATGTCAGAAAATAATACTAAATAAGTTATCAATAATGTTAGTACTTTCGTTACTAACTCCCAGTTCTGTTTTTACTTCACTGGAAAACAAAATTTTGTCTTTTTCTTTCTTGTGGGGGAATTTTCTTGTTTGGTTTTTTTTTAAAGATAATAATCTAATGGCTGTGAAAATTTCCCATCTCTCTTGAATTTGAGACTGATTTTCTCTTTAAGAACTCTAGCAAGCTGTCATTTCATGGCCGATACTCCTCAAATCCACCCCAGCTGCACATGCACCCTGATTTAGTCAACTCCTCTTCATGTTCTAGGAAGTCAGAAGTTGACAGAGTATCTCTTACATGTACTTCCCTGAAATGGAAGTTCTACATGAAGCATAGCACACTGGTATCAAAAAGTATGTGCCCTACCCCAAACATCTGCTTCCAATGTCCCAACTTAAAATGTATAAAGATTACTAGACCAGCACCTGTTTGTTTTGAAGGTAGAACTTATGCCTTGTCACTATTAGCAGGGCACAGAACACTCTCTGATCAAACTTGTTCAGTTGCTTATCTCTTCCTCTTCTCAGGTGGGAGTTTCAAAGCTCACACAAGCAGGGTGAGAAATGAAGACAGTAAGATCTCATATTAGTGGTCATTTCAAACACCTAAACTCTCCTCAGTCCCTTCAACCCTTTCATCACACTGGGTATAAAAGAGGCAGAGAATGATCAGAGGAATTGGCTAAAACGAAGATGCCTTCACGAGTCCCTGTCTCCAATAGCCTTTGATCAGTGGTGTATGCTTCATAACCAGCACTCCATGGGGAAACATTTAATTTGCAACATGTGATTTTGATTTAATTGTGTAAAATGTTCCCACCATAGCCATCTTCGAGCTATAACATGTTACATCATGTCAACTGGCTTGCAAAATTCCTAAAAATCCCTGTGCTGGTGCCAGCACAGCACTGTCCTCAATGGCTAATGATCTGAAGAGCATAATTACACCTTGAGTGGAAAGGGATTTACCCATGGGACAGTTCCTTGACAGTGGAGAGGCAGGAGTCGATGTGTGCCCCAGTTAGGGTGTTGCTAGGGTGGAGAGGATGGCTGGTATCAGAAAGTTTTCTTGTTCTCTCCACTCGCTTTTCAGGAGTGCCTGGGTCATAAGGGCCCAACGGTGAGATCACTTTCTTTTTAAAAGCCATGGACAAGCATTCCTAAGTCATTAGGCCTCATCACCAGCTTTTTCTTTTTCAGCACAGATGTAACGGTCTGTAGGGGCAATGCAGGGTGTTATTGGGAAGTGTGGGAGGGTTCAAAGGCCGTGCTTAACAAAAGGAAGGTAATTGAAAATACTTTCATTAGCATTGCGTAAATATCATTGAGACATTATTAAAACACTATTGGTAAGAAAACTACTATAAAGTGAACTGAGGACACTCAGATATTCTTTGGTTTCTGCTTTGAGAACAGGGAGACTATAAGGTATAGTAGGGAAAGGGTATGGGCTTTACAGTCCAGTTGTATCTTTTACTAGCAATGTGTCATTGGTCTAAAGACATGTTGTGGTTTGTGTCTAGATGTCTCCCCAAAGCCTCATGCACTCGTGGTGGTGGTGGTGGGGGGGGGTTTCTAGAGTTTATGATTGATTCAAGGTCCAATGTTGGGATTATGGATGTGAGAGCTACACATGCCCTGGGCCGGGTAGTTTGCATACAGTATAAGGGTGGGAAAGTGAGGCTTGTTTGCAGCTGCTCCTCCCTTTTTGTTCTTTCTGCTTTTGCTGCTTTCTGTTGCCATGAACGATTGCCCTCTGCCATGCACCACCCTTCCTTGGAGCCAGCTGATTATGGACTGAAACCTTCACAAGCTGTGAGCCAAATAAACCATTCCTTCCTTAATTGTGGGTGTCAGGTATTTTGTTCCAGCAACTAGAGAAAAGAAACCAAGACACTACATAAACTCGGGACCTCCGTTTCTCCACCTTTGTAATGGAATGGAAATTGTTACAACTCTTACCAGCCAGGTAGACTCAGACATTCAAGTTCATCTTCCTACCACTGACCACATCAAAGAAAACCAGATATTTGAGTAGAAAAAAAGAAAACTTTTATTTAAAGCTAGCTTGAGGAGCTAGAGGGGGCCAACTGCCTCAGTCAGTATCTTACAGTTTACAGATGAGCAAAGAATAGGGCAGGGGGAGCAGAGAGAAATCATGCAGATTTTCACATTTGTTTATCACTTTTAGCCATCCTCAGCTCACCTTTCTCTTTCTTGTGAAAAATGAACTAGGCTCCTGGCCTCCTGATGTTAGAATTTGCATATTCTCTCACTTTGGGGGGGACTAAAGAGAAGAGAGGACTGTCTCTATGTGCTCAACTGGAGAAAGTTACATTACCTCACATGGTATGAGGATTAAATGAGATAATACCATAAAGCTTATAAAGCCTCCCATGAAATGGATGATAGTATCTACCTATATAATGTATTACCTAACAGTATTACCATGTAAAGTCATGGTCAAAGTAGAGTCATAACATGCCTAGTATTTAGCATGTGCTTATACTAAGCAGTCTCACAATAAGTAGTATTAATAGTACTGCTGGCAGAAAAGGTGTTCTATTCCTGTTCTAGTTAGGTGTTTAGGTAGTGAGGAGTTCACAAACAAGGCAAATTAAGATGGTGTAGGGATTAGGGTAGAGTGTAAAACTGACTGGCTTTGGAATCTGCCAGGCAATTGGTGGAACTGAATATGTGTATGAATTGGTGGAACTGAATATGTACTTCTGAATATGTGTGTCAGGGAGCTTAGAGGTATGATGTGGTAGTCTATGTCTGGTTGCTTCTCTGGCTCTGTAGCCTTGCTCTGTTTCCTAGTTACTATTAACTAAGCAACTTTGTTCTACCATGTTCTTCTGCCATGATGGTTCTATCTTGGAGCCAGCTGACTATGGACTGAATCCTCTTGAAACACAAGCTTAATTAAACCTTTCCTCATTCAAATTGTGCATGTTGGGTATTATATCCCAGTAACAGAATAGCTTATTGAGAGATTAAGTATGGTTTAAGGGATATTTGGATATAAAATTAACAAGGGGTGGGATATGGCAATTATGGTTAAGTCTCAACATGACTGGCTTTGGAATCCACCCAGGTGATTGGTGGAGCACACTTCTGGATGTGCCTTAGGGTCTATGTCATGTCCCTGTCCCTTTCCTCTCTGGTACTGTATCTAAGTTCTGCTTCCCAGTTGCCATCAACTAAGCAGCTTTGCTTTGACACACCCTCCTACCCTGTTTCTGCTTTGAAGCCAGCAGACCATGGACTGAATCCCCTTGCACATGAACTGTATCAAACTTCTCATCTTTTAATTTATGGATGTTGGGTATTGTGTACCAGCAGTGGGAAAACTGACTAATACAGGCAATAGGCCATATTATACAGTTCTCTTGAGATACACCTTGCTCATGCAGTGGCGAAGGAAAAAGGCTGGAACCATTGTGGGATAGTCAGATTAATTCCTCTCCCGTTTATTATTTCCCATATGGCAAATCATTTTTGAGGAACTGATTTCTATTATGTAAAGTACTACACTGTATTACATAAAATATAATGAAAAATGTGATTCACCTCTTAGCTTTGGAGAAAATGAGATGGAAAACTATATTCCTCACAATAAAGAAAGTTGGAGAATTAAAATTTCATCTGCCTACTAAGGGCTGATGACGATTCTCAACTAAAATGCACTAAAAGAATCTTGAGGTTTTCATGATATTTAAACTTAGTACACAGAGTTCCTCAAAATAGCCAGCAGTTGCCCCAGATTTAATCAATCCCAAGTCCCCCACTTGCCTGTCTACCATTTAGGTACCTGGTCAACTTCCATTTATACAAAAGAAATCATTTGATTCTAGCAATAAAAGTTAGTAAGGGGACTTACAAAGAAAAGTGAGGAGAAATTATTCTGATTAATCATGTAACTGATAAAAAGTTATCCTTTCATTCCTCAGGGTTTGTGTCACAAACCTCAATTCTAACAGGTGAAACTTACTGTTTCCTTTATATTTCTCTAGCTCCTTTCTCACCTGGACAAGCTTTTAGTCAATATTCCCTCCCCAGTAATTTACCTCTTGAAAACAAAAAGTAAATAAGAAAATCACTTTTAATTGTCATGTCAAAATTGTCATTCTATTTGAGGAAAACTGATACAAAGACTGCACCTCTAAAGCTATCCAGAATCCCCCACTGCCTCAGAAAAGTATTCGAGATAGCTCTGCTCCCACAGCCTCTTCTAGCCTGGACAGGGCAGTTTCACCTGAACTCAAGAGAATCAGTGAGGTTCTTCCAGGGCATCTTTTGCATAATGTGTAAGTATATATGCTTTTTGCTAGAGTGTAGAACAGCAGGGGAGGGTGGAGCAAACCAGAAAAAGAGCTCCTTTTCATCCTAGGTTCTTGAGGCTTTGCCTGAATTGGGAACATTTCCCCCTCCTTGGCATGGTGAAGTAACAGGCCTTAGGGCCATGTCTCCTCTTTCCATCTTAACCACACTGCTTCCCTGCTAACTCTGATCTCCACTGCCATTTCTTGTCCCTCTCATCCACTCTCCACCCTGGGGGCAGAGTGAATGGACACAATGAAAATCTAACTCAAATCTCTTTCCCCCTTCTAGTATCTACAGGATGAGCCCAACTCTTCACAGGACAAGTCTTCCATCGCCTGTCTCCATGATTGCCCGGTTTCATCTTCGATCCCATCTTCATGGGATAGAAGTGCATTATTTCAGCACTGCTGATCTTATTATCATTCCTCAGGGAGTCAAGCTCTTACACGTGCTTTCTCAGCTCATCCATCTGAAACACTCATCCTTCAGCTACTGCTCAAACTCTGCCTGAGAAGACACTGCATGAGTGTTCACCTTAACCACTCTCCAGTCACAGTGTCCAGCTGTCCTTCTCCATATTCATCTGGAAAAATGCATACCTGAAATGTGCCTCTTGGCTGATCTCTTGAATTCTTTGAGACCAATGACTGCATCTCTGCAGAGACCAAAGGCATTTGTGTCCCTATTGCCTAAGTACCTGGTGCTAAGTATCAGCTACTAATTACTGATATTTGGTGCCTGCTAAAGTGCACAGCACAATCACTGGTAAACTTCAAAAAAGAATTAACTACTACTCAGTAACACTATGATAGGAGGATTTCAGCTATTGATCAATCCATACTCAACATGCTATTTCTTTAGACCACCATTGTACTTCTTTCTGAATACATTTGCCTCTGCATTTCTGTCTGACTCATTTCTTTGTCTGTGTTCTATTCCTCTTCTCACTGAATGGTAATTAGTACTCTATGCCCACAGGTTACAGTGGAAAAAGCCAATATATGAGTGATGGCCTATATACCCATCTCAGAAAAATAAAAACTGAAAGCATTTGTACCCTGATGCTCAATTGCCATAATACAGGGAAAGAGTGAGATGAACCAAAATAATTATGAAGAATAGCAGCTCCTGCTACAAACAAAGAGATTGTCAAGTCATTACAGGAATTGAAGAAAGTCTATGTCAACAGAGTAATAACTTAAAATTTATGCTGATGACTAGGCTCTTTCTCTAAGAAGAGAAGTTAAAATATTCAAATCTATCCTGTTACCAAGTCTGTGCTTATATTTTTCTAAACAGTTTATTTATTTTTTGTTACAGAGTAATAGTTATAGAGACTATGGGGTTTCATTTGGTAAACAATTTAAAACAGGTATGGAGATCAATCACTTCTTGATATAATTATCAAAAACTATCTTTCTTTTTGATAGGACTTGAAGATTTTTTTGGCATGTATGAAGTTTGTATGTGAGGGGCCCTGTGCTAGGTTGTAGAAACTCAAAGTTCATGTAGTTATTACCCTGAAGAACATAAAAGTTGAGGAGGGTATGCAGTTGTGCAGTTTGTGCTACTCAATCTGGGCCTACAGAGCTTCATCAATCTTGGGTTGCCTTTCATGATAGATCAAAGCCTACCTCCCTGCCCCCTCCTCCATTTGTAATGGATCTTTCTTTGAAAGTTGAACACAAAAAGCAGCATTGTGAAGAGCAACTTACATACTTTGAAACTAAATACTACTGCAAAGTTTCCTTAGACTTCAAAGTATTAGTGCAGTGTATATCTTTTCATGACTTTTAGTATACCTCAGAATTTTCTCAGTGGAGGTGAAGAGAAACGAGTTATGGATAGTCACATGCTTAGAGAGGGGCCATATCAGTTGATGTGCTCCTGAGAGATGGATGTCTGTACTGGTTACCTACGTGGAACATAACTAATAAGTCAGAGCAAAGTAAATGATCATTTAGATGAAAAGTCATTCTTTTATGGGCTTTTCGCCTTACCCAATTCAATTTTTACTGATTGCAAACTCTGGAGAGGACTGTCTGAGGCTCAGTCAGAAGATACCTAACGTTCCTGTCCCTCCCTTGCCATTCTGAGTCAAGAAGCCTTGAGCCAACAGGACCACTGGACCATCAGAGACTTTACAAGGTTCCTCTCTAAAGGGTAGAAGCGGCAGGTACTGAAACAAATATTCACAGTCATCTCACATGCTGGCATTTATAGGGTATTCAGGATAAAACTGAACAATCTTCTTCTTCGCCAAGAATGCTTTTTTCCTTAGATGGCAAGACAGGAAACTGAAGCGCTCAACAGTAGGAAATATAAATCTCTGGAATGCTTTCATGACATTAATATCTCCCAAGTGCCTGAACAGATTTCTTTTGAATGAGTTTAGAGAAAATGATACACTCTTTCAGAAGACCCAAACACTTAAATATCCTCCTCCAGAAAATGACCTTCCTGACCTAGAAAATGATAAATTAAAAACTCAGGTGCCCCCCTCTTTTTTCCTTCCTCTTCTCCAAAGTACTGCCTTCTATCTATGGTGAATAAATCAGAAGGAGCCAGACCCTTCATGGAAACCACTTGGAGATGTTTTGATCATTTCCAGAATGGATTGATGAACTTGTGAGTAGTCACAGTGTAGGATGCTGTCAAACCTCTTTGTCCCACCATGAAATCAAGTTTTTAATCCCCACGAGATTTCTTCTCTGTAGTCATTCTCCATGCACTGATGTGAGCTGTCTGTCACCTTTTAAGAAGAACACTGGTTTCAGCCCCCTCCCCTCAATGGCTGCTGTCTAAGATGTGTGACAGCTTGAAGCCCTCTGAAGTGAAGGTACCAAAGGTTACACAGGGCATCTTTCAGTCCAAAGTGGTAATGGGAACAAGAGCCTTCTCTACCTTGCAGGTCAGCTTTGGTCAACGCAACTTTGTTAGCAAAAGAACAGAAAAAGCGAAAACAATAACCAGAGGTTAGTAAGAGGTAGAGTAAACCAGGTAACATCACAGAAATGAAAATGCAGGCTGCATAACCAACATCACCCAAACAGACAAAGAGGGGCTCTACTGGTTCACCAGGGACAGCACAGACAAGGTGACACAAGGACACACAGACCAGAGGTACAGCAGGCCTCCTCAGAGCCAGTTCAGCAGAACAGGGACAGGGAAATAATGGACTTGACAAAGCACAAGCAACGGGCAACAAGATTTACATTTACACAGCCAATCCCAAGGCAGATGGTCCGGTAAGAAGGGTGGTGCATGGCCGGACTGAAAGACATGTGTGCACAATTGGCTCAAGCCCACAAAAATGATTCTGAGCATTTTGGAGCTCGGCACGGAAGTGTTCCTTGGGAGAACCCACGTCTTGCACCTTCCTGCTGATGCCACGAAGAAACATGGCACCAGAATAGGACGTGTGCAGCAAGGTGACTTACTTCAGAACGCCAAAGAGCTCAGCTTATTGAATTTATAAGAAAGTAGCCAAATCCAATTATTTGTGGGCAAAAAGGCATCAAATCATTGTCCTTTTTGTTCATTCATCTCAGGCTCAAAATGAAGCACATGTGTTTCTCTCAGATGTTTACCATCTGTGGTAATGGAACAGTATTTTTAGACAATAATGCCTTGGCCTCTGCAACACGGGAATCTCAGGAGAGGAAGGATATTTACCAGCCAAGCATTAAATCAGGCATTATTTTAAGATATCCACGCTCAAACAGAGAAGTCAAAAGTCACAGCTAGCTGTTGGCTGGGAAATTCACACAACTTCTAAGTTTTACATTTTGCAACATATTAGAGACATAAAATCAAAACCTATTTCAAGATGTGTTTGGCTTCAAAAAATTGACAGCCAAAGACAAGTGAAGTAATAATCTTAAAAATAATTTTAGGCTCTTTTGCCTTTTATGTCCTGCCATGCCTGGATATAATAGAGAAAATACTAGATTTACTACTTAGGGATCTTAAAATGTAATTTTCAATGACTTTAACAGAACATATGTGACATCTTGGTCTGTGTACCCTAAATATGTGAGAATGAACCACATTCACCATTTTGAAGGACCTGAGTCATTACTTTTTGGTAATGAATCCTAATCCCATAATGTTTATTATTCTACACGTAGAAATAATAAGTCAAGAAATATCCTAAGGTTCTCACACCGACTAATACCCAAAAGCTCTCTTGAAAGTCACATGCTGTGTACAAAAAATTGCAATGAGAATGATACCCCTCTGCAGCAGTCTTTCCAAGGTTCAGGGCCTTTTATTTCCCTTCCCACTACCTTGCACCACTTCATTTCCACAGAACCCTAAAAAGCTCCTGGGATCTTTTATAAGGACTTATTCACATTGGTGCAAACTTCCAATGACAGTAATTTATACCTTAACCCACTTTTGGGTCATTTTTCCTGGCTACTTAGGCTAATTATCCAAGTCATTTGTGTACAATAAACAAGGACCTTCTTCCCTGGGCACTCATCCTCCACTTCATCCCACCCAGTAGGGCAGTGATAATGCTCGACCGTAATTATCTCCATGGCAATAGAGTGCAGTGTTATTAGGCCCCTGGGATTTGCTATAGATTTGGATGGGAGAGCCATCAAGTCACAATATCTGGCTTTGAACAATCACTCGTACTTAGAGGAAGGTCAGAACCCACCATAATGCATATGATGAGTCATGGGGAACTGCACACAGAACTGCAGGTCAGGATAGCAACATTTCCCCCAATTTGGTGGGTAATTTCCTTTTGCTAATGTTCCTCATTGCTTCTCTCTAAGCTATCTTAGAAGGAGTCCATTTCCCACTTTATACTGTACATTTTATGGAAGTTCATTTAGATTTCCCTTTAATCAAAAACTGTACTTGCATTTCTCCTTACCCCAACTTATATATCCTATACAGCTGTACTTCAAATACAGTGGCCTGAAATGCATATGGCTGTAGAGCACTTTACATGTGTGTTGCTTGAATTGAGATATATTGCAAGTATAAAAGACATAGTCAACTCTGAAGGCCTAATATGATCAAAGGACTCTAATACATTTATTGATAATTTTGTAACAATTACATATTGAAATGAAAATATTTGGGATATTTTGGGTTATGTAAAATAAAATATAAAAACAAAATTAATTTAACTGTTATATCATTCAAAATAAAGCTTTTAGGAAATTTAAAAGTTTTATGTGCCTTATATTTCATTTCTATTGGATAATGTTACTCTACAGTTAAAGGAATGACTCTTCTTCACTTTTCAATCTGAAAAACTGATGACATGATAAAAAAAATTAGCATTTGAATAGTGTCTTATTTAAATATGTGACTTATATTATGACTTAACTTGCTCCGTTAATCGTCAAGGATAACTAGAGCTACCATCATTCCACAATCTTCTAAACTAAGATAGACAAGTTAATTCCAAATGATGCACCTATCCCAGCAGTGCCTTTTAGCATCTGAAAGAACTAAGAACAGGCCAATAAGACAAATTTCTTTTTTCAGTTGAATGAAATTGTGCATTTCTAGAACACAAGGTGGCCGCTTTAATTGCTGATTCCCAACATTTAGTCCCCTATACACACAGAGACCATATTTGGTCAACAGAATGTAAGAAGTATTTCTGGCTGAAGGAGAATTGGCATAGGCCCTAGAGGTGAGCAGTCTTATGCTAATACATCATAGGCAGCTGACTCCTGGGCAGAGGGAAACAGTTGTTCTAACTACAAGTCAGTCTGGGAAGCTGAAGAGAAGCTTTCACTAAAATGTGCAGTAAGGCAGTCAGAGAACTCAGATGGAGGTTGTGTAAAAATAGAGTAGTCCATGAGGTGGAACACAGGAGATGAATGAACTCATTAGATGTGGTAAATTAACAAGGGACACAAGACAAAGCAAGAGCAACACACTGCACAAACAGAGGATGATGAAGCTCCTCCAGAGGGACGAATACCTAGATCCCAGTGACTCACTGGGCAACTTCTGTCTTTTAGTTAGGTTGAGACACCTACTGCGCCACCTCGAGGCTATCATGGAACACAGAATGTGTTCACTGCTGCTCTCTGCTGGCGAAACTAGATTATTTTTACTGTGAAGAACTCTTATTGTCATTGATTTGTAAAATTCAGTTAATATCTCAAAGAAGAGTAGAACATCTACAGAAACAGGCTGAGCATGGTGTGCTGTGCTGTATGGGTGGGCATGCAATGTTCTTAGAGGTCTCACGTGAGATACTGGTAAACAGTAAACCCATGTTTATCTAGTACCTACTATGTATCAGGCATTATATCTGATTCATTTATATTATCTTTCAGAGTAAATCATATTGCCTCATTTTACCAGAAAAAAAAAGAATGAAGATGTAGCCCAGAGAGGTTAAATGACCTTCCAAATAGCACACCTACCTGTTACTTAGACCTGATTGTAGGTCTTTCTAACATTGAAGTCCACTATACCACAAAAAAAAAAAAAAAACAAAAAAAAAACAAAAAAAAACTGCTTAACAATGCCTGATAGCTAGTAAGCACTTAATAAAAATCAGGTTCTTTCATCATCATGGCATTCTGACATCATTTCCCTATCTCCTGCTAGGTTTACATTAAATAATGCAGTTGCATTTAGCCAAAAGCACTTTATTAAGGGTGACACATATACAAAGTCTGTGGTTTGCTGCTCACCTTGTATTAGAATATAAAAAGTCTCTAAGGCCTTTCAGCCCCTCTAGAAGCAAAGGCACAAACTAAGAGAAGTCTGATGTCAATGCCAAGGAAGGTTCTTTATTGGCAAGTATGTGATCCTGGGAAAACATCTGCCAGCATACACTCCTGGAGCCAGTGGCACATGTCCTGACATACTCAACCAGTGACAAGAAGACACAGATGATGATGCACTGTTGGGTGGCAAATGACAGTGAGAGCGGATTGGAAAACTGAGGATAGGGACACTGGCAGGGGCAGCAAAGAGGCCTGGTGCTTGCAACAAGGCAGTAGCTTAAAGAGAAGAAAGGTGGTACCTTCACAGCCACGTTCAATCTGCCCACTCCGATGGAGGGCATCATTGATGAGGTCAGGCAGGCGCCCATTCAAGTCCACTGATGCCAGGCAGCCCTGAAAGCCATCGCGGGAGGCCACTAGCTTTGGGAGGTTGCTGTACATGCCTTGTGCCAGGCCGGCCATGTACAGGTCACCTAGGAAGGAAAGCAAATAGCCAAGAGATCAAGTAAATAGCAGCCAGTGCACTTCAGACTATTCATTAGATAACAACAGAAGGAGCAGCTAAAACAAAATTGACATCAGAGTTTCCAAACCGCAACAAGAAGAAACCAGTATTTCTTATGTGTCATTCATGATACACATATCATCTCACGAATTTAACTCACTTATCAACTCTATAAAGTAGGTATTATCCCTTGGTATGATGAAGTAAAGATTAACAATGTTTTCAAGAAAACAGCCACTCACTTAGTACTTTTTATGTGCTTATTACAAATAATATGCTGAGGATTTTACAGACATGCCATCAAAACTCCTTATGACTCGTAAACAGAGCTAAGAAATTTCTACCCATATTACCCATACAATAAATGACTCAGCTGAAATTCCAATGATGTGTATTCTTTCCTCTTTATAATGGACCTTCCCCCATTCTGAGATTTATCACCTCATTTCTCAGTCCCCACACCAAGATATTTCTGAGGGTTATCAGAGAAGATGAACTATTACTCCATGTTAAAACTGAAAAAGTTGCATTATGGTATAATTCGATAATGTTAAAATAGGATACACAGGATGTACCAACATCCAATATAGGACACTGTGGTTTGCCTTTGCAAACAATCTTTCTAGTGTAACAAATGCTCTAAGAAGGAAAATCTTCTTTACAAGATTTACCTTTCAAATCCAGATTTTTGGCCCCATTGATGACCTGAGTGACCACCTTGGTATCCACTTTCAGGCTGTGCGTGTTACTGTTGTCCCGAGTGATGACGACATTGTGCCACTGGTTGTCATTCAGGGGACGGTCACTGTTGCCTTTGATCACATTGGGACCGTTCCCAAGGTCAAACACATAGTGTATGTACCTATGAAGGATAGAAAACACTCGACAGCATGAGGTCCCCTGAAGTGGTTTCATGGCAATATGAGTGATGCTGACACTGAGGGCTTCAAATCTCCCATGCTAAACTGGCCTACTACAACAATCTTAGAGCTATAAGAGTAGTCACTACCTCTTATATCATCCTTCATTTTAATTTCATTTTCACAGTCTATTTCTTTAACACTGCTACTACTTGAATACTTCCCAGAGCCAAGCAGTAGAGCAGGTGGTAAACTGAAAAATACTAGGAGGCAGCCTTGAAATCCAGTCAGTCATGGATATGGTTTGCTTTTGGTTGTGACTATTGTCCCATAGATGGTATTAAAATGTCTCAAAGAAAGGAAAGTGATTACAACTTTGTTTATACGAGCCAATGGTGGGGCTGAAAATACCTCTATGTATTATTACATCTCAGTATAAATTTGATAGTTGTACTCAGTATTACACAAGAGATGGTTGCAACCCATACCGTAGTTCTCTTTTTAAAAATCCAAGCATTTAGAAACTTCTTATAGTGTTAAAGGACTATATTTAATACTGAAAGCTATTGACTTAATGGAAAATCCTTAAATAAAGTTATGCCAATCTCTTTTCCAGCCCTAATAATTTGTGGATCTTTATAACCAGTGAGGATGCCAGTAAGAACACACATGCTAAGCGAGAACAGGCAGGTTTTCTCATGCTCATACTTTATGAAGGGCTTGAAGGAAGATACTCAGCATAAATTCTGTGGTCCCTTCCACTTACCCCTTCACCAGTTCCACCGCAATGAAGTCATTACCATCCCCGCTATTAAACAGGATGAAGCCATCAGCTGAGGTGGTCTTGAACTGGAAAAAGAGGTGCATGGAGGTGTAGGCCTGGAGGGTGGCGAGGCTCAGGTAACTGCTCTTGGTCTTGAAGGTGACAGGGTCAGCAATGATATTCCTCAGACCAAAGCGAGCCTTCAGCTCACAGTAATCAATGTCGCCATTTTTGCACAAATCAATGTAGAGCAAGCCATTAAACATGAGGCTCTGCAGGTGGCCAATGAAACTGGAAGGGACAACGGAGATGTATCGTTTCTCAGTCATGATACCAGTTTCGATATTGTGGAACTCCAAGCGGGTGTGGTCTCCCACCATCGTACCTATGCAAACCAGAGAGGGGGCACAGACAGGAAAAGTTACCATGTTTTATCAGAGCACTTTTGCTAGGTCTTGGAGCTAGTACTTGAGTCTACTCAAAATATTTAGTTTTCGTGATTTGGTTCCAGACAACAAAATACTCGTGATAGTATATATGCGACATCGCTTTAATCAGGGTGCTGAATACTGGCCCGGCCCAGCACAAACCCTTTCACTCACGTTCTCATTCAGCTGCTTACAATGTCTCAACATAGGAAAAAGAACATGAGGTTGTGGGTAACCCAAGTTAAAAGATAAAACTTCATATTTTCTATCCAGCAGAACATTTGAGTCCAAATACACACTGTAAGATAAAAATTCTTTGTTGCCATAACCCCTGTGAGGACACAATGCACAAGCCCAGGTATTCACTACTCAACATTTCTTGCTGTGATACCTCACCAACCCATACTTATTAAAAAGGCTTATGTAAAAATTCCATTCATGTTCATGCCTGCCCCAAATCTGTTATTTATTTTTCTGGTAGTAAACAGAATTTACCTCTGGGAAGCCACCCTTCACATTTGAAGTGTGTGAAGTAGGGGAAGCTGGCCCTAATCAAGACTAATTCCAAAGTCTAGGTTATAGCCTGATTCCATTTCTGGTAGTTCCAAGATAACATTTATGTGGCTGAGGCAGGAACCAAACTTAGGGACACAGGATTAACAGCAACCCAATCTAACATAGTGATATTCTCCTCCATAGTCTTTGCTGGCACACTGAGGAAAAGGGTTTGTTGTGCAAGCAAGACTTGCTTGCATGCAATGAAGTGACCACCAACCCCGAAAGAAATCACAATGTAGAGAAAATATGTTTCAGTGCTGATCTCATTTGAGGGTCTGGATCCAGCCAGACAAATCTGGAGATTTTTTAACTGTTTAGAAACAGATTCCCTTTTACATTTAAGTATTTGAGTTGGGTTTCTTGTATCTGCAGCTGAAAGAGCTGCAACTAGTACAATAAATTATTAGATCTGCTATTACCTGTCCTACCTGGAAATACTGAGTGATTAGAACAGACTTAGTGAAAAGGGCTTGAAATCAATGTAGATACCAGAAATTTTAATAACAAAGAAAAAACACTGCTCATATGGCCAAAGTAGAAGTGGGGTAGCTGGAGCTTCCTCAAAAATCTAAAAATAGAAATTGCATTCTACCCTCCTACCCCCTTTTTTGTATCTCCCCTAAAGACTTAAAGATATCATATTACACTGAGACATGCATACCCATGTTTATATACTGCAATTCATAGTAACAAAATCTGAGAAATAGGCTATATGTCTATCGACAGATGAATGGACAAGGAAAGTATGGTATTTAAGCACAATGGAGTCCTACTCTGCCATAAAGAAGAATAAACTTGTCATTTATAGGAAAACAGATACAACTTGAAATCATAATGTCAAGTGAAATAAATCAGATACACAAGCATAAATATCACAGGGTTTCTTTTCTATGAGAAACCAAAAATACAAATAAAGAACAAAATAAAAAGATCGATAATAGGATCTAGGGATATAGATCTTTCTCAAATGGGAAAGGGATCAAGATATGGAGGGAGCCGGGAGGGACAGGAGGGAAAGAGGATGAAAAAAGAGATGCTATGTGTTATGTATATGCACCAGCTCTACACAAGGAATGTGATCATCAGGTATTACAAATGCATACTAATAAAAATTGTAAAAATAAAATAAAATGTAACAAACAAATAAATAAAATGTAACAAATATTCTCCTGTCTTATGGTATTAGAGAGAGAGGAAGAGGAATTCTCCTTTCCTGCTTTCTTTTCTTGTTCACTTCTTCACTGAAGAAACTCCACTAGCAAGACATGCTAGACTCCCTTTACCTTTTCTTACATCTTTACAGAAGAAAAGGGTGACATAATATGAAATATTAAGGATCGCTTGCAAAGAGATACATGGCTCTGCTATATGCATATAGCTCATCCCCTTAAACTTCCTCTTCTCTTTGCCTGAGCAAGGTACCATCCATCCAAAACATCCATTCTACTCCATTCATGCGGTGTCCTACCGGGGGCTGGGGGCGGACCTTGCTTCTTGCTTCCGTAGAGGATGCTTGTTCATCCTTAGTTAGGTTCAAGTGAGCAGCTCGAGCTATCGCTGAGGTTTAGCAGTTGGAAGCCATAAGTTAATGCCAGTATCCTCACTAATGAAAGAGTGTACGATTTCTATCTCTTTTCCTTCTCTCTTTATTGACTGAGAACTCAACTGACAAAAAGGGAGAATGTGTTCTCTTGGGTACCTTAAGCTTGAACTGGACAATTCAACTACATTATATCCTTGGATGTCCATAGAGAGTTCATCTCTCCAGGAGCAAACTCAGATCTGTACACTGTTGCTGCTGAGCACCAAAGTCGGATTTCCATTCTATGAGCTTCTACTTTGGTACTTTGACAACCAGTGACACATCATTCCCTTAATATACACAAAAGTGAAGTAATGATATTGGTTAGCATCAAAATGCAAGCTAAATCTGTTGATAATACGAAAGGAATTATTGCATAAAATTAGTTTTGAAAACTGCTCTGAGCACGACACTGCAAAGCAACATAACCTAAACCCACCTCTTTTAAAACAATGAAGTGACAGAAGTAAACATTCAGTGTCAGTTTCCCTATAGTTGTTAATACCAGCCATAGGGGCTGGGCAGGAGAACGACTAGGGAGAGGTCAGAGCCACTCTGCATGGGGTCATGAACTAAAATACGACGATGTGTACATTCATGCTAATCTGTATTTTACAAAAATAATCTGCAGTGAGAATGATGAAGTGAGGATTATCCCTGGTGATTCAAAAAGATGGCTCCTTGTGTGAGAAAAGGAATCTCAAGAGAGAATTTTAAAGTCATTTGAGAGCTTTTAGAGAAATCCTTGTGAACCCAACCTTCAGGATCAAGGGCTAAGGAATTTCTGCTCACTAAGATTTTCACGAGGAAATCAATTTGATAAAACAAGAAAAATTTGTTGATTGAGATAGAAAGGAAACTGAGGAAGGACTTGGATTAACACAGGGACAGTCAGGGTTTAGGCTGACTCAAAGAGAAGCTTCAACTAAGTCTGGGACAGTAGAGGGGAAGGCAATGTGGGGCCAATTAGAAAAGGAATTGAATTACTTGGTAAAGGAGCTCATTCCCCTGTAAATGAATATGTGTATAAAACTTTAGAAAATGACTTTTTCACAAGTTGGGTGAGGGAGGAAGCAGTCAATTTGGACCACAGTAGTGAAAAGAAGGGTGAATCTTTGTACTTGTAAGAAGGTCTGGGTGGAGTGGGTGGTTCATGCATCATTAGGCCCCTATTTGGAGAATAACCCAAGTGAGATATTCTTTTAATTTATTCTTAATAATAGAAATCCTGTCCAATCGATCAATCAATCCTTATTAACTGTCAACTGAACTTAATATGTTTCCAAGAATACAATTACACTATAACAAATGATTACTGGGTTGATGAATATTTCTTTCTTTGCTTTTGATTTCCAGTGAGTCTGACCTATTCTTTGCATCATTTCTACAAACTAGCTGAAAATTTGCCCCATGGGGACACCTCATGCAGCATGAATGGAATTACTGAATAAGCCAAAAAGATGCTACTTAATAACCTGAGGACTGTGGTATTTTGGTTTCATTCCTTCATTTTATGATTTTCATGGACTAAAATTAAAATTTCCAAATTCCTTATCACTGTGAAAAGCAACCCAAGGTTGTAGCTCCTAAACAAAATAACTCTTTTCCTCTCCCAAATTTCTTTATCTTCATGACTGCTTTCTTCCGTCAGCAGTGAAGTGGCAGGGGGTGGGGGGTCAGACTGGAAATGAAAGAACTTCATTAATTTCAAATATCAAATTACTGGATAACTTTAGCATTCTGGGGTTTAGCCCTGCTTTCTAATTATGAGTGCTTACAGAAAGCACAATTTATAATTACCTTTATTCCAAAGGTTCTAAAAAGAATAATGATCGAGACAGGGAACTACAGTAACACGCTCAGCTTGCAGTTCTTTACGGCTGTACTTGCGGGGCACGTATTTTTCAAGGAAAATGAAAGGAACTCACTGCAGGGAGCGACTGTGGTGACGGTGCCATCTCGTGGTTGCTATTGAAAACATGCTGCGAATCCATTACCCGGGATTTACCCCACCAAGCCGGAGGAATAAGCAAGGAACGTGGAACTCACTACAGCCTTCGCAGGCTTCTTTCTGCATTCACATCTCATAGGGATTTCTTGAATATTTAAAGCAGGTTGACTAGGAGTTTTAAATATTTTTGCATCTCATTTTTATCATTTATTTCGTGAAGCTGTTACCCTTCAGCTATGCTGCCTAGAAACCATACCTCTTCCATTTGTACATCACCACTAACATATTCCATAGGTAGTAAGAGTGTGTAGCAAGATATTTGATGTGGTTCTGGCTCCCTTCATTTTTAGGAGGGCGAGAAGGACTGTTGTAGTTTGAATTCTTAAATGTGTTCCCCACCTCTCCCTAATCCATCTCACTATATTTTTCATTTTCTTATGATGGATTAGGATGTAAAGCAAAGAAGTTGACTTTGTGGAATCACACAGACATAAATTTGAGGTTTAATTAAGCAACTCTCTAGGTTTCATGTCCTTGTTCTCTAAAATGACAGTAAAAATCATTTATTTTGAAAGTCTGTTGAATTATGCAAGATCAAAGGACCTGAAGTGGGGAAGACAGCTGACATGGTATCTCATGCCTGCTGGATATATGCTAGATATTTTCTGTCTATCCACAGACTGTCTTTTTCTACTTACACACACATGTGCAGCCACACTCACAGTGCACACGCACACACACACACACACCTCCGCATGGACACACTTCACCATAATACCTGATTCTGAAACTATAGATACTCAGTCTCATGAATATAAGATTAAATTATGGAGGACCCCAAATCGCAGAACATTTATGCGAGAAGGAGCGTTAGAAATAACAGAAGTGTAGGTTTAAAGATGATAAAATGAAGAAAAGAGGTTTACTATATCTATCCCAAAGGCATAGAGTAAGTTAGTGGTAGTGATTGCATTAAACCCCAGAGCTCCTTGACTGTCTTACCCACAGAAGACACTGTAGAAATGGCTTAGGCCACTCACTGAATTTGACATGCCTAGAAGTGGTAAGTAGCTTTCCCAGCCTTCTTCAGAGAATCAGTGTTAGGGCTGAAATCAGATAAAGGTGATGCACTCCATAACCCCCTCTGCCTCTCCAAGTTTTCTTTTCCCAGATGGGGAAGAATTCTGCATACAATGTACTGGAACATAAGTAGATTTACTAAATGCAGCATGTAACAAATCACTTAGATATGCTTCTCTCCTTCTCCCTACTCCTTGTCAATTATATCTACTCATCAAATTCTGTCTCTAGATCTACTTTCATAAATCTAATGTGTCTACCTCAATTGCTTCTTTTGTTTGGATTGAAAATTTTAATCTAACTCACCCAAATTAGAAGCTCATAATTTCTTGATTTTCTATTTTCAAATACCAGAGTCTTAGCTAATCTAGTATATTGCTTCACTATTTGAAAAAACAGGCACTTTCTGTGCTTGCTTTTTATCTTCTATAATGCTAACACATTGCTGAGCTATACCAGGCTCTCAGAAGATACTTAAGAGTTGTATGACATGCTCAGTGTTACTTGGTATATGCATGGAGTCATTCAGTCATTGTCTTCCTAAATGTAACTTCCACCCAGCAGAGGATCCATCCTATTTGTACATCACCACATCCCCATTCCCTCCTAAAATGGTGCTTGGTACAGAATTGGCATTCAGGTAATAATGATTAAATAAATGAAAAATTAATTAAACCAAACCTTATTGAACACCTTGTAAGTATTACGTACTGTTCTAGGTAATTATGTCCCTGTAATAGATTGAATTCTTGGGTTCTTCATCTCCCTCTACCAAAGAGTTGCTCATCACAGACAGAATGAACTTACACAGAAAGACGACTGATGAATGATTTTGTAATTACTGAGTAATGGAAGGCTCTATAGAACTCTACCTGTGTCTTGCAGACCTACACTCTGTGCCTAAGTAGAGAGACCCATATGTAAGGTTATAGATGTTAGTAAATTATAAATACAGATTGATGAAAAGTCTTAGGAAAATGCAGAGGCAGATTATTTTCTTAGCTTTTCCTGAGTCCATCCACAGAGAAGGTGACTTGTGACTTCTATCAAGCAAAACAGAAAGTTTTGAAAGCAAAATATCCAAGAGATCCAGGGGAGTCGGTTGAACCCCGAGTGTACTCACCCTCAGCTACGTCGTCATCCACGGTTAACTTCAGGCTTTTCCCTCTTCGCACTACTCGAACTGTGTGCCACTCATTGTCATTGAGCTTCTGCCCCGCATACAGGGTCTCAGGTCCTTTGCCTACGGGCAGTGGTAGGGGCCAATGTTAGAAGCAGTTCTTACAGCAGTGTTCATGGCATCGGGGTTGTCAAAGCCACACTGGTGCACATGACTCAGGACAATTCGATGGACTGTACCCCTCTCAAAGGTCCCCCTAATCCACTGACCCAACAAGATCTTCCACAACAGTCCCTAGAAGCAAAAGTCTCAGTTCAAACACTAAGGACAGTCACAGACTAATGAAATAAATCACTCTCTTGCTTTACATAAGGCTTTAACATGGCAATGGCATGATGAGGGAATGTATATGTGAATATATTCAAGAATCAGTAGTTGGCCGTTGTTTGTTTCTCAAAGTCTTAGAGTTCAAATGAATTTCTTGAAGATATAGGAAACTCATCAGACTTATTTTAGAATCTTAGGATTATTTAGGCATAATACACCAGTCTGGCTTTTAGAAAGTATCCAACAATTAAATGAGAAAAGAACTCTGCAACATATGCTAACTTGACATTTGCATTAATTAACCCATAGTCCTACCTGCATTCAGTGACCAGAGAAATCACAGTAGAAATCATGTCAAAGTTTAAATCCCACTGTAAGTAATGCTCCTGAAGGGAATGTAAGGGCCCCCAGATTTATTCTATTTTTTATCATCCTCCAAAATGATCCAAAGATCTAAAATGTGAGATAATGTAAAATTTCAAAATTGGATCTTTTAGTTCAAAAGAATGTCTCATGCAAAGTACCACTAAGTAAAGCAATGGACCACGCTGTTTCAAGAGATCTATATTGGAGATGCTCAAGAGGAAATGCAAGAGTGTTCTCTAAAGGATCAGAGGCAACAAGGCACTGCGGTATCTAGTGGGAAAAGAGGGAAAGGTAGGGAGACACTGAGGCATAAGAATGCAGTTACTGCCAGGTTACCGTAGAAAGAGGGTCATCACTGAACTGAGATGTACATTTACAAACAAAGAAGATTGCATAGAATCAGAAGACTTAGACCAAGTTTCCTCTTTCTAAGTGGAGAGCTGAACTCACACAGAAAACATTGAATAAATATTCCAGGAATATTTCAATATGTGGAAACCTATATCTCTAAAAATGACTTAGGAAAAAAGATGAAATATATAAAATAAATATATAAGTGGCCTATATATCCCTACACATGTTATGCATCTGAAGTACTTCAGATGAATGTGTATGGATCCATCATATATAGAAAGCATACGACCAGGTACATCACAGATGCTTTAATGAGTGCTTTAAAAATAATTAATATCTACATGTTTTATTTCTTTGGTAACCATTAACTAGGGTCAATTTTTTTTTGTCTTTTTTTGTTTTGTTTTGTTTTGTTTTTCTGGTATCAGGAATCGAACTCAGGACCTTGCACTTGCCAGGCAGGCGCTGTGCCGCTGAGCTCAATCCCCAGCCCCTTTTTTTTTGCCTTTGAGACAGGGTTTTGTTCTGTACTTCAGGCTGGTCTTGAACTCATTTTGTAGCTGAGGCTGGCCTCAAACTCACAGTGATTCTCCTGCCTCAGCCTCCCAAGTGCTGGGGTTATAGGCGCGAGCTACCACGCACAGATAAGGTCAATATATTTTAATCCAAGTAATTTTGGAAGCTTTATTATTTATCTTTCAATCACTACTCTCTTTCTCTCTCTCTCCTTTGTATCAAACACTGAAGGTATTATGGACTATTTAGGAAAGAAAAAATGGTATCATCCGTATTGAAATTTCTAGATAATTTTAAACTATACCCTTTAATTTTGAGTATTTAATATCCATGTACCTACTGATTATAATGGTAGCTATTCAAGTTTAAGGGGATCCTCCTGAGAAGTAAACTTTAAAAATGATAATGTATCTTTTGTTATAAAATATACAGCAAATAACTTGTATTTAAAATTTTTAAATGTATGCAAATCTGAGCATTCAGTAAAGAAATGTAAAACAGACTCAATAGACAGCCAAAATTGAGTATCAATGACATAAAATAATGCAATAAATTTTAGGAAAAAGTAATTCTATAATAAACCATCTTATACTCAATTTCAGTTCCTTTTTGTGACCATGCTTATCTTTAATATCATCTAAAATATTATGAGATTTTTCCCTACATTTTATCTCATTAAGAACCACTGCTCATTATTTCCTTAAACTCGTCTAAATTAAATGTAGCAGTTGCTTTTACAGCAGCAAACTGAGAGGGCATTGGAAGAAAACAGGACCACATCATGTGGATACTTTATAACAAGAACAGATGTTTTCAGAACAAACAAATCTGCTTTTGTGTTTTTATGCTTTTATCCCCTTTACTCTACATGCAAATGCTTCAATAAGAAAGAAGAAAGTAAGTAACAATATAGAGGATATTGGCTAGGGAGACAGAACTGTTACAGATACGGGATATTTGAAACATCTCCCATAAGGTGGCATCTGTTCCTAGGCAATTGTTTGCACACCACCTAATTTTTATGACTGGGGACAGGATAAGAGAAAGAAGGAGGAAGACAAACACAGTCTGCGTGAGGACATTGCCACATAATTGTCATAGTAGCTACAGAATGGCAAACAAGCTTTGCCTCAGCCCAGGGTTTCTCAACTGATGCTAACATTTTACAAGTATTTTAGCACTTATGGTATCCCAGAGATGTTTGTGAAGGTCAAGTTTAAACTTTTTTGTTTTTACCGAGGGTCTTGTTATGTAATCAAGCCTGGCCTTGAATTTCCTATGTAACCTAGGCTGGCCTCAAACTTGCAGTCCTCCTTCCTCAGCCTCCTGAATGCTGGGATTACAAGTGAATACATTCATCCTAAACACAATATTTAACTTTCCGTTTGACTCTAAAACTTAAAAAATGTGAAAAACTAAAAATGTGAAAAAAATCAGAAACTTCTCATGTCCTACTGTAACCTATATTTGGTACCTCTAGCCCCATAATTCTCATTAGCTCGAGAAGAAAAGAAGATCCACCCCCACCTCATCTAAAAGTCAGGGAACTTTGTTCAACATTTGTTTTCAAGCAAGAAATAAATAAATCTCAGTGAGTTTTTTTAAAAGAGAATAAAAATAATAAAAAACATTAGAAATGATACAGAATTTCACTACACAAATGGCAGGAATTCAACAATGGTTATTATATTGTGTTTTGCTCTCTTCAAATTAGTTATTCAGGTTACCAGACAGAAGCATGCAAATTAGGTAAATGGATACTGCTAGAGACCATACTCAGTGAGCTTTTGTAAAACTCTCAGCTTCCAGACATGACAAGTCAATAGCACTTATTCTTAATCAAGCCAAAAGGTCAACTTGTCCTATTGGAGAAAAAGTGATGCTCAAAATCAGTGAGAAATACAAGCAAATAAAGAGAAGGAACAAAGCTTATCTGTGACCCAAGAATAAGACTGGATTAACAATTGATGCAGAATACAGACAAGCTGGATGTTGAAAGAAAAACTGTTAGAATTTCACAGCAGAAGGATCCAGAGGAGAGAAGATTTTCTTTGGCAAATTCAAGCAAAAGCCAGCATCAGTGAGACAATGAATATAGAGTTCTTCACTGTACATAAAGAACAGTTCAAACCAGAAGAAGAAGGAGGAAAACATTTTTTTAAAGTTGGAAGTTAAATTGGAACTAGTAAGAACTTTAAAGAATTTTTCAAAGCCATAAATTTTCCAGCACTGTTCTCTTTTTAATAACTTCTAAAATAATTATCAGCAATTAGGTACATACTTGATGTATGTACAGATGTATTCCCTGTTCTTTTTTGGTTTAAGTAATAAACATTGATCACAAGAAAATCCTTGGATTCTCTTAAGGTTGTTTAGACTATGACTTTTGGATCAAAATATAGAAAAGTAATAAATGACCTCACAGTCTTTAGTTAAACTTCTGAGGTAATAACAACCATGTCTGGAATAAAGATGCAAAATCACACATGAAGATTATTGAGATGCAGAAGTTTCAAGAGTAGAATGTTAAAGTCCTTAGTACTGTAGAACAAAGAGGCTGCAATGAAACTTTTAAGAAATACCCAAATTCCCACTCCATCCAGCCTCATACTAAACGCACCAAGAACCATCCCTTTGAAGGAAAGCTTTGTCTCAGGGAGGATAGTCTAATATTCTGATAAATGGGAACAGAGAACAAGGAATTATGGATGAAACACACCAACTAAGTTGCCTTTTTGACCTATATCCTGCAGTAGCCCCATGGAAGTCCTACTTCTTTAAAATCCAGAACTAATAAAATTAAAATGTACAAAAATAAAATAAAATAAAATAAAATAATAAAACATTAGGAGAAAGGCTCACTTTGAAAGAAAATCATGGATGACACCTTGGAGGAGAGGACCCTCAGACATTAGCAGACAGAAAATGAGAGTGAATGATCTATCAGACAAGAAAGATAGTAAGAATCTATATTTGAACATTACTAAAGGCACACATCTGCACCAGGCGGACTTTGGACTTTAATTATTTTTAAAACCAGACTGTTCATGTTATATAACTTTGTTATTCCCCCCAGGAGCAATATCATGAGGAAAATGACAAGTTACCCCCAATACATATTTGTTTATCAACATATTTCTAAGACCTGACCAAAGCAACTAAACTATATGGTTTTGCTCATACTCAGGAAGTAGAAATTCCTTCCATTTGGCCCAAATGGCTGTGTTGAAAAGTGGGTGAGGAGTATTCGAAAACTTTGTTGTTTGGTTGGAGTTAGAGGAAAGGGGGAAAAACCTGAATATTTAGCCTCTTTACCTGAATATCTTTCTATTTGTGCAAAAAAGGAGACAAGTGGTAATAAATTCAATTTCCTGTAGAATCATGTTTCACATGAATCAAAACTCCTATAATACATAAACATTTTTCAGTGGAATTTATTCCCTATTAAAAAAGATACAGTGAAAGATGGATATAATTCAATATGCAAATGACATGGTAAATAAATGCTCAAAATGATTGACTGTGTTAGATTTCAAGAACACCAAAGATATTTGTAAAGAGAAAACTTACCTTCATTTCCACCAGCACCTTCAGTTAGGCTAGCTGAGCCATGATAAGCATTTTACCAAGGCCAGAACACCATAGATTTATTGTTATCCTCTCCAGAGAGGGAGAATTACACAAGAAATAGCAGGGGGTGAAGAAGAAAACAGAATGGTGCTAAAGAGCCAGAAAGAGACAGGCAACAAGGCAAAACAGCATTTTATGTTCTGCTTGCAAAATTTCGGGCTCTAATCATTTCCTTTGAGTTCATAATCCAAAACAGATTGAGGAGATATTTGGTTTGGTTTGGTTTGGTTTGGTTTGGTTTGGTATAAACTTATAAACATTTTCATAGGATGAATGATCTTAAATCATGTTAGTTTTAGAATCAATGTGACAAAACATCACAACTAGATCATCATCTCTTACTTACTGGAGTCGAGTCCCAGGGAAAGGTGCCATATTCCTACAACAGGCATGGAAAGCCCAGGGAGCTGTGTACAAACCTTCTATCCAAACCTCTCCCAGTGAGGTGAGTGAAAGACAAGTGATGCAGCCATCCAGCCAAAGCACATGTATCCTCCTGGAGACCCTGCTTCTACTCAAAACCCAATAAATCTCTACCAGTAGTTATTTAGCTTGAATAAGCAAAACCAATGTGGAACCTGTATGTATAATATGTTCCACTACAGGCTTCCCATCTGCCTCCCTAAGGCTCATCCTCTACTCTATTTCACCAGTACTAATACAGCATCATCCTCACTCATCCAGAAGTGTGTCGCAGATCGTATTCATGTATTTAACAAATGGTAAGCAACTGAACACCAGGATGGGACCAGGAGCCATTCTGTGTATGAAAGATACGTACAATACAAGGAAGTCCTGCCCTTCTTGGAGACCTTACAGTCTAGTGTGGGGTCATGCAGAATGAAAAGTAACACACAAATTAAGGAATATAACATCAATTTAGAGTTGAATTCTTTGTGAAAAACTGTGGAAAAAAAATAGGATAATTTGATGAAAAGTAGTTGGGGTGGAAAGCAGGAATACCACCTTATATAATGTTCCAGAAATGATTCATTGAGGTGATTTCTCAGTTCACACCCTGAGTACCTGGATGAGAAGAGAGCTATTAAATAAAGTGGTCAAAAAAGGCTTCTCTGAGGAAATATATTTAAGCGAGTCAACTATGCAAAAACCCAAGGCCATAGTAACAGCAAGAACAGAATTTCTCAAGGAGCTGGACGTGTTGGAGGGACAGAACAATGAGTGAAAGGAGCCTTTTACAGCTGGAGTTCATATCTCAGAGAGAGACAGAGAGTGTGGTAGGAGAGAAGCTGGTCATGTGGAGAGAGGCCAGTCCACCTGAGACCCTAGTTAGCATGCCACAGGCTCTGAAAGCTGGTCTAAAACCCAATAGGAAGTTCTTGAAGAGTTTTAACCAAAGTGATCATATGACCCAATGTAAGCTTTAAAAATCTCTCTGCATCCCATGGGTACACTGGACCAAAAGAGGCTAATAATGGAAATAAGGCAATCTAATAGGAAAAGGCTAAATGCAGGAGGTAAAAGCAATTTAGAATAAGAAGTGGCAATAGAAATTGAAGTGATGAGATTTGGGTTGTATTTTAGAAGCGGGATCCACAGCACTTGGGAACTAATTTGGGAGCTGGATTGTGAGCGGGAGAGGGAGCGGGGAAAGGGAAAGATAGAAATCAATGTTGGTTCTTAGATTTTAGTTTGAGAACCTGAGCAGATGCAGATGAACTCAGCCAGCAAGGAGAAGATGCCAGAAAAAGTAATGCACAACTGACCTTATTAGTCAAAAGAGCTTACTCCTGCTATTGGGATTTCCTCCGGAACATCAGTCACTCTTTATAACAGCTTCCAGCAGGTTCCTACTATTCAGATGTGTGTTAGGTTCAGTGCTTACCTGATTCTTTTTTTTAGCGCAGTAGGCCACCACTGTCTACTGATGGTGTATGGTACTATCTTCCTTCCTTTCTCCTCCCCTTCCTTCCTCTCTTACCTCTTCTCCCCCTCTTTTCTCTCTCTTTCTCCCTTCTTCCTTCCATCTCTCCTCTTTCACTTTCCCTCATGGTTTCAGATATGTACTGTTATCAATCCCTAGGAGCTGGAACAAGGAGGACCCCGAACAAAAGCAAAGCAAACACAGGCAGCCCATTGTGTAAGATCTCTAAGTTGGGACCACAGGGTGAAATGAATCTATTCATCTCTGCTAGGAAAATGAAGCAACTCAATTTTGAAATGGAATGAATCCGGGAGATATATTTCCAGAAGAATAAAGGACTCTTTAAAAGATGAAAAGGAATCTTGCCCCCAATTTACTGCCAAACCTCTACCTTAAGCCGTAAATTTACAGCCGGCTCAGCAGGGGTGCACTGAGCACAGTCGCAAGATTTCTTGTGATAATCTCTCTCCAATTTTCAGGAGATGGGAGCAATTTGCCCACTGATAAGCAGAGAGATCCTTTTGTGGATATTGTTTTTGCTCTGTGTTTATAAAATCGCTTTATGTAATATACTGGAAAGTTTCCCACTTTTGTTATAGTATGATGAACAGAATTCAGAACTTTCTGATGATTTAAAGTGTTATAGTGATTTAGGATCTTTCTGACTATGTGATCTTATTAACATTAAAGACTCATAGTTCACAATGGAAGGAGATTGAGCCAAAGAGATTATAACCAGAACATGTCCCAGACCCTTCCCTTAAAGCTGGTAATAATTTCCTAACTTAAGTCCATTTTCTTATGAAGTAACTCCTTGGTAGCAAAAAGTCAAATAAAAAAATGTATATCCAATTTTGAGTAAAAGATATACTAAGATGTATTATTCACCCTCCACTGGTTTTATAACCTCTCTCCCTCCATCCATCCCTTCTCAGCCTTTTCTGATTCTTCTAGCAGAGAACATTCACTTCTCCAGTCGTTCAGCTGTATTTTCCTGCTCAAATGATCACACTGTCCCTTATACTGCAGATTTCTTTTTGAATCCACTTCTATGTCCTCTGAGGGAGAAAATGCTACCTTTGTTATCTCCAATAACTAAGCATAGCTCCTAATATCAAGAAAGTGCTCTATGTATTGGGAAAAAACAACACTAATGAGCAGAAGGTAATAAATAGATAGTTTGAGAGATGGAGAAGATGGAAGAGGACCAGAGGAGAGTCGCACATTGCATTTAAACAGCAAGCTGGATCAGGTGAATTCAGGAAGGTGTGCAACACAGTAATAAGTACTTAGAGCTCAGTTAGTAACCAAATACATTGAAATGGATGAATAAATAAATGAAAGTAAACTTAATGAGGGAGGAAGAAGAAAAAGGAGGGGTGCAGAAAAGAGCTACACCTTGCATTTTGGCAGCAGAGTGAATTAGACAACTCTGGAGGTAAAATACACCAGGCAGCAGATGTAAATAAAACTAAGTCACTACTTTTCCTTTTAACTACATTGTTCCAGCTAGAAGAAAGTGCAGCACTCTGGAAAACTACTAGTTGAGTGGAAGTAACACAAACAAAGATGTACCAGTAGCTTTGCACACATTATCTTATTTAGTTTTATAAAGCTAATATTTTATACCCGCACTTTACAAATCAAGAGACAGACCAAGCATGGCAACCTGTCAAGGTCACATGGCTGTGGGACTCAAACACCAGTCAGTCTGTCTGCAAAATCTCCTCACTAAGTTGTGTTTGTTCTCATAGGGTCTATATGTTTCATCTCCTGGCTTGTCCAGCCTAGGGATTTGAGGAGTAAGGTGAGGCAGCATAAAGGATAGAGGGAAATCAAAAGCATAAAGCTAAATACAGTATTAACTAGAATGTCTAATTTTGGGGTGTTGATGAAAAATAGAGCCTGTTTTTAAAGGTATTTTCAAGAATAAACTGCAGGCCTAACACTTAGAACCTACTAATAAGTTCAAAAGAAGTTAAGTGTGTAGAGTAGAAGTGAAATTAAAGGTGAAAAATGTCATCATATTGGTGTGCACTTACAGCTGACACCTTTGATGCCTGCCCTACGTCCCCTCAGCAAACCTCAGATTTCAGCCACAGCAACAGGTGACAGCTATTGTGAGCTCAGACAGTCTGATAGTCCCTAACCTCAAACCCAACCAGCTCCTGGGTGCCCTCCCTGCCTGCAAGAAGAGGCAAACAAGAAGTTAAGGCAGGGAAAGCTGTCAAAGAATGGGTAGCTGGATCTAATGGACAAGTAGCTCAACTTCCTTTGTTTTAGGAAGTAATCTTAGGAGGCCCCCACTGGAACACCTGTAACTCCACACCTGCACAATGCTCACAGCATGAGCCTTGAAAATCCCACTCACTCGGCTGTTCATACCTACAAAGCTCACTCCTCTCACCCCTCCTCTCCTGCTTTGAGACCCACTCCCAAATCCCTAACCCAAGCCCATGTTACACTTTCCACTCCCAAAGGAATACAAATTCAGACAGTGTAGCACTTAATATTTCCCATGCAGTAATTCAAATGCTGTAATGACCCAACAAGGTAGGTAATAACATTTGCTTAAGATGAAATTCAGATAAATGATATATCCAAGATCACAAAGCCATTAAATTGGAAAATTAAACTAAGAGTCCAGGCTTCCTAACTCAATAGGTGGAGTTCTTGCCAATTAACCAAGGTACTAACAGCCTGTAGTCCCTGAGGTTCCAGGGGCAGGGGATGGTAGTCTGTTATCAGCATTCAGTGTACACTAAGGTGCTATGGTTGTGAGTCACCAAAATCTGACCAACTCCTGATTTTATGAGGAAATAGCATAGATCTCTAAGGGAAATCCTCATGCCTCCCTGTCCATGATGAAGGACTTCTGAGATCATAATCACTCCTAAACGGCTTGGGTTTATTCATGATAGAAACGTCATGCATGTGTGGGATTTGGAGATACAATTTTGATAAATAAAGTACCTTCAGGTTCTGTATGCTGCTAAATACTTACCATATCTGCTTTAGATATAAAGATCTATAGTCACAGGGGTTTTAAAGGGTCCTAAGACAGAGTTTTGTGGAGATAGCATTTCTAGATCAATCCCCATGTTTGAAGCATCTCCCTCCCAAAATACCATCTACATTTTAAGGTTAGACTGGGAAAAGCCCATCTCTTTTGAATGATAATTGCAAGGTCTATGGACTTGTGGGCTTGATGACAGCAACTGTGAACACAGGCAGTTGCAATGTGAAATGGTCATCTCTCATCCTCTTAAATATTGGTTTACGCAGTTGGGTATTCAGGAGGCTAGACTAGCAGAACTGTGACTCTATCCTGGTCATAGTTCGCCAAGGTGATGATCATTGTCCTTCCTAAACTAATATGTACATAGGTTTCAAAACAGGAGAAATTACAGAACAGTCTCACTAGATATATCATCTCTTTATGATACCCACTAAAATTAAACTTGCAAAACAAGCATATAGGAAAAATTAAAACCAGAAAGCATGAACACAACTAAAGGAACAGTTTTTTAGTCCAAATGTATTTGCCCCCACTCGAGTAAGACTTGAATGTACCTGGTTCCAAACACGGTGAATGTGGCCCTTGGCAAAGATACAAACAGATATCTTGGCCACCATGACTTAATTCCATGTGCTATCTTTATATCTTCACGTGGCACTCTGAGCACAGCATGGAAGCAAACTTTAGACTGCTGAGTGTTTTCTCTAGGCACCTGCAATTCCTAAGGAAGCCAGGGGCACCAGGCAAAAGGAAACCATTGCTATGAAATCACCACCCCTTCCCAGGCTGTATTAAGGAAGATGAGTTCAATTTCTACGTTCAGAAGATACTATCTGGGCACTGTGGGAGACAATGGGGGTTAAAAGGTCAAAAAGAAGCACTGCTGTTCTCAGGGAGCTCCCAGTCTGCTTGGGAAGTGGCACACAAGCACCCGAAGTGGGTGCGTCCAGTTCAGAGGTATGCACCGGCGCACGGCTGGCGGATACTCACTCCATCCGAAAGCCTGAGTCATCAAATCTACTTCTCGCTTCACACTTTTCATGTAGGATTACACAGAACCTATCCTACATGGACAAAGGCCTTTATCCTCCCACATAAAAGATAGCTACAGTTCTGTATCTTTCTCAACTCTTAAGAGCAATGTGCTTGACATGCACACAGGGCTCTCAAACTAAGCTGAAGCGTGAATGAATAATTAGTTGCATTGCCCTACTCACAGTAGACCTTGATAAAAATAGATTCTTCCATCTTCCTTACTGAGAACTGAGAACCAGACACCTGTCTGCATGCTTTGTATGTATTAATTTATTATTTGCATCAATTCTATAAGGTTGTTGTGTTTAACTGCACTATTAAAGAAAATATTTGTTGTCTCTTCCTATCAGCCTCTTCCTAGTAGGTCTGTCTCTCCTAGAAAGTTATATTTCCTGTTCCATTATTTCAGGTGTTTTTGTTTGGTTGGTTTTTTGTTGTCCTGTTTTTATTTTCATACAGGGTCTTGGTACATACTTCAGGCTGGTTTCGAACTCACTGTGGAGTGCCAGGCTGGCCTCAAACTCACTCTGGTGATCCTCCTGCTTCAGCCTCCTAAAATCTGGGATTACAGGTATGTACTACCACTCTTTAGGTATTTTGTATAACTTGCTTCATAGCCAAGGAAACATACACAGAAATGGCTCCGGCCACTTAGGAGGTTTAAAAGCCATCACATGGTTCTCACTCTCTTTTCCCTTGTCTCTAATCTAAGGTGGGATAGGTTGGGGCTACTTTTTCAACCAAAATCCAGAAATGAGGAAGGCACAGGATAGCAGAACCATGATGGATGTTAGCATGAGTGGGAATTAAAGCTTTACACTGTGATTGAAGGGAGACACTTGTCACTGCAGCATAAGTGAGCCAAGCTAATTGTTGCACAGGTCTTCTTAATACCCATATTTTACACTTGAGGAAACTGAGGTAGAAAGAAGTCTAAGCAATTGTCCAGGTGACATAAACATAGGGATTTCAACCTCAACATCCCAGTGCTGTTTTGTTCTTACCTACCACATTAGACAGCCTCTGTTAGGATGGCTAAAACACGCAAAGATTAAGCCTTCAAATAAAATATTCCAAACATGACCTGCGGGATAAAGAATACGAAACTGTCAAATCAATATATACTATATGACTTTAATTTCTGAGTGTATAGGAGATGAAGAAAGGCAGAGAAGAAAAAGAAAGCAAAATAAAAAGACAGGCGAGAAAAACCCACAGAGAAAATGACAGGGGAGGAAACGGATTAGGCGAAATCTCATTATTTGTCAAATTGCTCAGAGGTAAATCTTCTGAAAATATAAAACTCTTAAGGTTTTTATCTTTAAAATGCTGCCAGAACACGGAACACAAAAATGTTCCAAGTCATGTATTCTGGGAACAATCTGGTTATTTTTCACCGTAATCAAGTCTTCTGAGATCAACACAGAGCGGTAAGTGCTATACTTCACTGGTGGAGAGGGTGTTATCTGTATGTAAGGAATAGACCTGCATTTGTAACTTTTAGATTGTTCAGAGCTCTTTTGCAAGTAATCGAGGCCACCAATTCTCACCTTTCAAATTTCCTAAGAAGGGTACATGGATCGTGTTGAGAATTTGGATTCTAAGCTTCCAGTCTCAGTGTGTTGGACTCAGAAGATCTGGGATGGGTTTAATGAAGTGAGATTTTCATGAGCTCGCCGGTATTACTGACAAAGCTGTATTAGGTTCCTGGGTTTGCTGTAGTAGAGTAACACAAATACGATAGCTTATAACAGCACAGATATCTGTATAGTTCTAAGAGCCTGAAGTCTGAAATCAAAGCACCATCATGGTCATGAAGACTCCTGGGAAGGATCTTTCTCTCACTCTTCCTACTTCTTGGTGGCTGCTGGAGATCCCCAGTATTTCTTGGATTTTAGCTGCACCACCTACAGCCTTTACCGCCTCTTCCCAGAACCTTCTTCTCTGTAGAACCTCTGCTGGCAAGGACACCAGCCACTCAGTTTAGGGCCCACTCTCATTCAGGACAAGCTCATCTGCACTAATCATATTTGCAAAACTCCTTACTCCAAAGAAGATCCCATTCTGAACTATTCAACCCTGTTATATAACTGATTCTCAGACCACACTTTGAGAAAATGGAAAACAGTCCTTCCTTTTACTGAAGTAAATTCTAAGATGCTGTGTCCTTTTTTTTTTTTTTTTTTTGGTATGAGAAATCTAACTCACAACCTTGCACTTGCCAGGCAGGCACTGTGCTGCTGAGCTAAATCCCCAACCCTGACCCTGTGTGTTGTAGAAGAAATTCCTAATAACTATGTAAGTAGAACCTGGGTCTACCCTCAGCCCAGTGCTCTTTGAAAAATAATTTATGGCCTAGGGTTCCACCAAGACCTTTAAAACTCTTGAGTTTTTGAACCCACCTCAGAAGAAATTAAGTCAAGACCTTTAATAGGCTCCATTCCATTAACAAATATGCACTTGAGTTTCCCAATTTTGATATTTCTCAAATGCCAGTGTGGCTCAATCCCTCTGCCACAGTAGTCTCTCTTTTTCCTACCCTAACCTATAACTCACAGGGAAACTCTTGAATGTCTTTTTCACCACACCATCTGCCATTCTCTCACTGTTGACTTCCTAAGCAGGACCCCCATGAGCATTTCATGGTATTGTAAACTGAATCTTCAATCTCCATATCCCCAACTAGGTCAGAAACTCTTTGAAATCTGTGTATAGAAGGCTGGCTGGGATAACTGTACCGCTGAAGCCTAGTGAATTATTGAAAGGAATGGTTAACGCTTTTTTTTTTTTCTTTTTGACCAATTTTGCAAGCTTATATCTGATAATCTGTATATCTGATAATCTGAACAACTAATTTGAACACAACAATATGCAACATAACAGCCATCGGTGAATTCCTACCATCTTGTCTAGTGAAACTCTGTATCAATTACAATTTTTTTTTGTTTTTATTTTTTATTTTCTTTAATGGTTTGATCAATCTTGTACTCCTACATCTGGCCATCTAGGCAACTTCACTGAAGATAACAGTATGTAATATAACAACCACTGTTAATTCCTATCATTTTGCTCTGAAACCCTGTATCATTTTTATTGTTTTTGTTTTGTTTTGTTTTTGTCTATGTGGTTGGTATTCTGCTATTGTTCTTTTTTATTATTCTCTTTAAAATGAAATCTAAAACTAAAACTTTAATCTCTATATTTATGCACCCAGGGGTGGCTTGTTGAACTGACACAGGAAATCTCTACTTCACACCCATGAACTAAATCCAAAGCTTTCTTTCCACTACCAAAGTGTGGGCTGTCTCACCCTGTCCAAGACAAAATTCTTCTCTCACTTCCTCTTTCTTCTACATTCTATGGAATCATCTCACTTAAAAATCATTTCCCCTTTTTTTTTTTTTTTTTTTTTTTTTTGGTTTTTCTCCGGTACCGGGAACCAAACTCACGACCTTGCACTTGCCAGGCAGGTGCTTTGCCTCTGAGCTAAATCCCCAGCCCCAAAATCATTGCCCCTTTCCTGTACCTGCGGGTTTTCTCTTAGCTCTTTGTTTAGGCACTCTCATCCCTCTTACAGAAATCTTCCTTCTGGCTTTGCATCTTCTTGCTCTTTACATTTCCTGACTCTTTACAGTTCTACACCGTACCAATTTTATTGTCTTGGACTCCATGTACCCTCTTCCTGCGACTGAGTGTTTATCCTTTCTGCCCCACAAGTTTTCCCCACCAGTCTTTCAACAGCTCCTTATTCCCTCTGCTCCTCTAGTTGAGTATTATTAATTTGCAAATCATCAAGTTCAATGAAGTTCTTCCAGTCCTCTCTTCTCCCTTTCACCATAAGCTTCATCCTCAAGGACTTGAATCTCTGGATCCCCCACACTTTTTCACTAGTTGTGAAACCCCTCTCTGCTCACTCCTCCCTCTCTCTCTGCTCATTACTTCATTAGAGTGTTTCCCAAAGTTCAGACCTTTTACCTTTACACACGTCTTCCTCCCTGCACCAGCCACCACAGGATATCAGTTACGATTTGATCTTTGTCTTTTACTAGCCTTCATTTCTCTTCTCAACATGTTTTATTACTTTACTTTTTTTCCAGGTTATTTCCTAGGTTTCTTTTATTTTCAAAGCTTTCTCTTTTCTCCAATATCTAGCTTAAGGCCATACCCTTGAGATATTCATTTTCATTTCCTTTTATAAGCCAGTAGGACTACTCTCTCATTCTGGTATATTTGGCAGGTCTCTGGGTCTGAATCCTAATTTGGAAAAAATATTTCCTAATGTTTAGTTCAGTGAATGTGTCATTGCTCTTCTCCACATCTTTTACAACTGACATACGGGCACCAGAGATTTTCCTACTGGGCATCAATCACTGAGGCTCCCATGGCTATGGGCAGAGAGGCACAGTATGAAGGCAGGGAGAATTAAGTGTCAGACACTGGGCTGCTGTAGGATAAATGAAGAGCCGGACTTTGGAAGATTGAAGGTTGATGGTGAACTAGTTGGTGGGGAAGCAGGAAAGGGTGTTTTGAGCAGAAATATTTGCAAGAGATTTGAAGGACACATGGTGATTCCACACTTGATGGAAAGATTTTTGTGTATCCTGTTGGGCTGATTCATCTTGGACGAGCACACGCATTGGCTCCTCATTGCACTATCCACCCAGATGATCTATTCCCTCCCCCTGTGGCTAGAACACATCCTTCCAGTTCTCTCCACTCTCTAGCCCAGAAATGAGCTCTGTTAGATTTTACCTCCGTTCCACACTCTTAAAGAATAAAAACACTAAAATATGATTCTTGTCCATTTCAGAACATAACTAGAATGTGCCAGAGACCTCACAGAAATGCCAGGATGAGGAGCTGTGACTTCACATTGATGATAAAGAACAAACTCTCTGCTATACTTTGGTTTGGGGTTTAATATTTAATCTTCAATGGCTGGGGAGATAGCCCAGCAGCACAATGCATGCCTGGCATGGGCAAGGTTGTGAGTTCAATTCTCGATACCAAAAAATATTTAATCTTCAAAACACTGTAAAATATGTACTATTACCCCATTTCATAGATGATAAAGTGATAAACAAAGATACTAAATTATCTTATTAAAGAAAACTTAGCTCATGAACAGACTCAAGGCTAGGTTTGTCTGAGTGCCAACCCTTCCTCTATAATACTGAACCTCCTTCTGCATGAAGAAAGTGTGAAAGGTGTGCAGGACTTCAGCAGAGGAAGGAAAGCTACTTCTTTATACTGGCACTCAGGCTGGGTGAGAGTGTGGGATGGGGTTATAAGGCAGGGGAGTCCCCGGGAATGCTGCAAATAGGAGAGGAATGGTCCCGGTACATGTCACTGGCAGGGAAAATTTGTGTATCAGTGTACGATTGTGCACTGAACTCACACTGACTGAGATCTACCCACAGTGTCCACAGGAAACCAATGCCATGTTCTGCAGTTAGACTGAAGGTGGTCATCCTGGTATCCATAACTTATTTCCCACTGGTTCTGTGGTGATGTTGGCTGCAATCTTCAAGAGGCCAACATCCCCTCAGAACTTATTTCTTAAGTTTCTGACCCAAAACTTAGGCAATAATTATTCAAATGTACTCATATCAATGTATAAAGAAACAATTAGGGATGATTGAATTGAAATTCAAACTGAATCAATCAGCATCTTGTAACAAGGAAACAGGGAAAGAACTGGGGTATGTGTTTGCTTATCTATGTAAATATCATCCCTGAGGCTACCTATGTTTCCAGAGAACTGTACTCCTAGCTATTATTCATGGAGTGTTGTGATCCCATCAGTTCCCTCGGAATGAGAAGGACAAGTTCTAATATGCAATTCGGTTCACCATGTATAACAGATTAGTACTACATGTTATTATGAATTTACAAAAACATATTTCAGTGACAAAATTTTCTGGTAATCAGAGTAAACTGTAGGTTGGAGAGGAAAGTTCAGTGAAAATATACCATATGCCTGAATTTCCAAAATGACAAGTATGAAAATCCTCCTTAATCTAAGAACAAACATACACTATGGTTGTGCAATGATATTTATTTCTTTTTGTTAAATACTCATTAGCTCAATAACTCATCAAATCCTTATTGCTCTTTTATAGTACACTCAAGTTTGTCTGGGTGCTGGGGATAAAAGAAGAAATTCATTATGATCCCTAGAGCCGAGTTTCTTAGAGCTAATGCAGGAAACAGTCATGGAAAAAATGTAATACAATGTTTTAAGTGTTCTAAGAGTAGCAGGTGCACTTTAAACCATACCTTAGGAAGATAGTGGGAGGGGAAAAGTATTTTATGTGGGTTTATGAGCCTGCATGTGTGTGTGTGTGTGTGTGCGCACGCATATGTGTCTGTGTGTGCAGGTGTGCATGGATATTGTGTGGGGGGAATTTGAAGCATAGTCATATTCAAGCAATACTTCCTAGAGAAAGCAAACCTTTGCTATTTCTGGGATAAGCAGATACAAGTGGTCCAGCAGATAGGAGAGGAAAGAACAGTCTACCATGTACAGAGGTTGAAAGAGTTCAGCAAATTCAGAGAATGATAAGCAGTGTAATATGGGAATAAAGGGCATTTTTGTGAGATAAGAGAGAAGTCTAAATCAGTATCCTGGAGCATATAAGGACTCTTGGGCTGTGCTAAGAATTTCATGCTTTATCTCATACACCAAAAAGAGCTCTTAAAATATTATAATGGGCATTTGCTGCATTAAGGTTATTTAATTTTACTATAGCAAACAAGAAAAATAAATGGGGTGGATAAAATCCATAGAATTTGTTAAGATTTGAGAGCTCTCTAAGACCTGTTAAACAGAAAATACAGAGAACACCTGAACATAGAGAAAAAGGATGGAGCAAACAGGAAAGTTACTGGTGCACAGAATGGGGTTAAAACACAGAGTGAATCTTAAATACTTGAAAATTTTGGGCAATGTGTGATTGATAGCTGTCATTTCTAAATTGATCAACTTATTGGTGACACCCATAGTGGCTCCCCACTGTCTCTGCTTGAGGCATCAAGATCAAACATGCATTTGGTCGTCAGGAGATGCCAAGCTAAAGCTGTGACCAGATCTACTAGATCAAGGAGCCCTGCGCTTCCCTCATAGATAATGGTGTGATAGCCCCAGCTGCCTGCCAGTCACTAAATCTTTGTTCTTAACCTCAATTCTAGTTCTTTCAACACCACTCCTGCCCAAATACCAGGGAAGGCTGACAGAGCCCAGAGAGAACCAAGGTAGCTGAATATTGTGTAATCAAAAAAACAGGTAGAGTACTCTTGCAAACTTCGTGCATGCTGTACTAAATGCATTCGTCTTTCTCATCTGTTTCTCCTTGTTTTCTAGTCTATGGTTTAGTAACCTATAATTTTCCATTTTAATTTTTTCTATGATCTTTTCTGTCCCGAAACCTCTGCTTGTGTGCACTTGGACTGTCAAGGTGATTTCTCACATATGCACAGGAGTGAAACAATCAGATTTCTGTCTTTGAAAAAAAAAAATCACCCTGGCCCTTTAAGTATAAATTACACAAGCCTGGAAGTGCGGCTGAGGAGATGGCACCTTGAAGTTACAAGCACTCATAGGAGAAAATGTCCTGAGGAAATGAATTTTTTATTCTTAAACCAAAATAAATTCTACTTCAAAAACTATACAGAGTCAATGTAAAAACTGCCTAAAGGGAAAATAAATTCTAATGTCGAGTAAAGGAAAGTTGAGATTTCTGCACAGCCACCTAGCGTTATTCACTGCTCCTGGTGCACTATGGTGTCAGGAGAGCTTGTGGAGATAATGGGGCTCCAGGATTACACCCACTTCCAAGTCTCTCAGGCAGGCCAATGGGGCGCCCGTACGAAACTGAAACCAGCATATTAAAGACACCAGGGGAAGGAAACACCTGAATGAGAATTCAAAAGCCTCATGATAAGCAGTGAGCCAGCAGGGTTTGCAAAAGCACAGAGGATTCTGAGCTCACCAGACTTAGCTTCAAATGCCTGCTCCAGCTGGTACTAGCTAGGTGTCCTTGGACAAATGCGAAACACTCCCAGTCTTAGTGTCTCCATGTTGCCAGGTAGTCAGAATGGTAATGATTTTTCTCTGGGGTGCGGTGAGGGAAAATGAGATAAAGTAGGAGAGCATCCAGCACAAACTCTGTTCTATAGTCGCTCTTTTCAAGTTTGATACCTTGTGGATTGACAGATAAGTAGTTAGCTATTCATATCTTGGCAATTTCAACAGTCTGCTTAGCTACCAATAATAATTGTCTGTCTAAATGCATTTTTTCTTTCCTATTGCTTCAGTCTTTACTTTATAGTAATGATGATGGATGATGTAGTGTTCCTTTAAGCAACTTCACAATGTTATGTTGGTAAAGAAAATTCCCTGGAGACAATCAAAGCTAGCATTGGGTCATTTGGATTTTAATCAGTTGGGCTTTGGAGAAACTCTAGAAAGTTCTTCTCTCCAGGGAACCTTGTTTGACCTTGTGCTTTGGGATGACTTAAGCAATGTATAAATTCCTCTAACAGTAAACTCAACCTTAAGGCCTCTGTATGAAATTGGTGACATTTATACAGCTCTAAGAGGTGGGGGATTTGCCAGTGGTATTTTTGCTTCCAAAATCTATTATATTCTCATAAGACATTTTTATTCTACTTTTTTCCTTCACTTCTTTTTAAAAATTATGATTTTTCTCAGCCTAACAAGGAACATCTTATTATTGTTAGATTTTGAAAAGAGGAACATAAATTTGGGAGGCTAAATCATATGATGTGCAATTTATAAAAGTAATTTGCACAAATAAGAAAACTGAACAGCTCTATTTTTCTGCTACGACAAAGGAATATTTTACCAAATGTGTCTCTGCTGTTCCAAAGAGAGACACAATGCATGGAAAAGAAGCATGTTTTAACAGCTCAGGCATTACCTACTAGAAACGTAGCTTAGGTAATTTACATACTATTAATATACTGCCTGGATAAATGTACAGTCTACCAAAACATTTGTTTAAAGGATCTCTAGAGTGGATATCCAGGAACTCTGGAAATCTGAAGATGTATTGAAGATGATCATGTCTAGCCTTCCTATGTTATTGATGAAAGACCACAGCCATAAAAAGTGTAAGCAATGTGGCCAAATTCTTAGAACTAGTAATAAAATGGGCACCCTAGACTCTAGGAAATGACTTCGGGGACTTAGCTATTATGACACAGGAACATTCCAGACCAACTGAAGCTGAGTGTGTGAGACACTTGCTATGGAATACTGCCCATGTCTTCTTTTAAGTTGGACTATAAATGACATATGATGAACTGCAGCTACTTAAAGTACACAATTTGATAAATTTGGATATGTGGATGAGGCAGGAGATGGACAACGTGGGAAACCTCCCAGCCTTAGGCTCCCAACAGACGAGATGACTTTTGACTCTTGGAGACTACAAAGGCATCCTGCTCTCCATCTATTTCTTTAACAACCTAACATGAACTTGAGAAATAGGATAGTACCCTCACCATATATCCTTAATATCCTGACACTAGCCTTAAAGAATACTCTTATGCCTTTATTACACTTCCTTATTACACTTCCAGAGGAGTGTGAGCTCTAACTACTTTAGAGTAACCTAAAGGAACCCATGGTCACTATAATATCATTAACACTGAGGTTTTGACACCATCTCTTTTCATCCCTGTGGGCTTTGCGGCCAGGCTGGTTCCATCTCTCTCTCTCTCTCTCTCTCTCTCTCTCTCTCTCTCTCTCTCTCTCACTTTCTTTCTCTGGTCTCCTTTCTTGAGTGTGTACTTGCAGTTGCTACCTCTGAGCTCTCCCCGTTTAGAACTCTCCCAAGCATCCTTTTTAACTTCCAACCTAAAACAAATGGGATTGCTCTGAATAAAATTCACTCTAAAGTTTTCTCATCCGCCTACTCTCCTTATAAATGTGTGGAGTATATTTTCCCTTTTAATAAACCTTTGCCTTCTTTACCACTTCTGTGTGTCTGGCTCAATTCTTTGTTCAGGATATCAAGAGCCTGGATCCTCGTGACACTGAGACCACCTATCTAGTAGCGGATAGCTTCACAAGATCATTACCAAAACCCAAGCAAGGGTGTGTGTATAACTCCCAAAAGTTACTCATGTCACGTTATGATCCCTTCCTCTGGCCTCTACCCAGGCAACGAATGATCTGTTTCCAGCCACTTACTGTACGTATTGGAACATATATATCCACAACTCTTTGAGTGGAAGAATTGGGTTTTCCTTGATCACTTTCACTGTAAACTGCTGCACTGTCAAATGTGTCATGAGCTAAGGCAAGGCAGCCATGTTGGGTGTTTTTTGAATTCTGAATATGACTCAGTGCCAGAAGTGGTCAGGTGCCGTTGCCTAAAGCTGCAGTGGCCAATTCACTTTTCCCATGTGGCGGGTGACCACGCGCTTCGACCCAGGGAAGAAATGGAAGCAAATCGATGACTAAGCCCTGTCTTCTTTTTAAACGACACCCAAGGGTCTCCACCTCAAAGGAACCCTGTTGTGTACCCGGAGGCCTAGAGTAAAAGCGTCAGCAGGCACAGGGGAACGCAGTGGTTTGTGACTGGGCTCCGGAAAGAGATCAGTCTCCAGGAAGAACACTCTGCTGGGCCAAGCCAGGAAACCTGAAAATGTTTTAAAGGATTGCGTGTCCACGGCCATTCCCTGGGTTCCCTTCTTATGCATTCCTGCGTCCCCTACCACTCCTGCGTAAGCACTGCCTCAGTTTGATGAATTAGTTGGGAAACAAATAGGTTCCTTTCTCTAATGGAAGCTTGGAGAGTTTTCTAGAGTTTCAAAAATACCTCCAAGCATTTAAAGCATTAAGATTTAATAAAAATAGAGTGTAGACTGATGATAACCTTAGCAAAGTCTCTATTTCGGGGCTTTGATTTGGAGTTTTGTTGTTCTTGTTTAGGTCTTTTCTTGTTCTCTAGTGCCCTCCTGTGTTCCATTCTCAAATAACACTTGATTTACAAGAATCAACTCACGTTCAAAGAATACTCACTCTGATAGCATAAAATTATGACGTTTCCCTACCCCACAGGCTTCAGTACATTTCAAAAAATACATTTCCATGTCACCAGGAGGAATTTAAAAACAGTTTCAGACAAACTCTAATACTTAGCACATTGCCTGCCAAAAAGTAGAGCATAAAAAACAAACAAGCAACAACAGCAAAAAAACGGTTCTTCTCAAATAACTAAAGGACTATTAGCCACTTAGTGAACTAAGGCATTCTGATGTGTCTTTCTGGTATATTTTATTGGAGCACCTTTGTGGAAAATTGCCTAATTACATCATTACCTTGAATTATATTGGTGCTTGCTTCATAAATTACAACAAAAATGCCTCCTCTTTATTCTTTCATACACTCTTCCATTCAAATGTTTATTGACATCAGACTATGAGCCACATTCTTTGTTTGAGTTCCAGGAGGTGGAAGAGGATATCACAGCTTCTGCTCACAGGAAACATGCAGTCTGGTGAGCGATATATAAAAGTGACCCCCCTTTTTCAGTACAGTGTGAAGCCTGCTATATTAGAGAAATGTACTGGGCATCATCTTTTCATGAAGGAGGATGGGCATGCCTCTTGCCACATACCTGGAGTTTTAATCCTTACAGGCCATATAGGTTATTAAAGAAAATATCTTCAAAAATTCTGACACATGGCACCTCAAATTTTTAATTGATTCACTAAATTATTCCTTATACTGGTTTTCATCTCATTCAACAATACATAGGAAAGACTAGAAGAAATAGGTTGTAAAAACCTTCTTCCCATTCTCCTAATTAATAAGGAAATATAGCTAGAAGAACTGATCACATATGCTCTATGCACACCTATCTTAGTCTTACAGTACACTTAAGCTGTCCAGTCCAAACACCACTCCTCAGCCACATCTTATAATCCGTCCCTCCTTTTTCCTTACATTCAAAATCCTTGTCCACTTCCCTGCTGTCCTTAGGACACGTCATTGTCATAGCACTCATTCTGAAGGAATTATACCATCTAGTGAACTTAGAATATTTTATCCATTGCAGTTGGACTCCAATCCCATAATGGTTACTTCAAACATGATTATTCAACTTCATCTTTAGGATTCTTCTAGATCAACATAGAAATCAGAGCACTTTTGAATACATCCTGGTGCTAAAATAGAAACAATAAACTGTTAGTTCCTTGAGGCTGAAGGGTTGCCTGATACATGTCTGTCCCCTTGTGCCTGAGTCAGTAAAAAGGAGTTCCGAACTTTATTGAATAAAGCCTGGACTGACTGCTGGCTGCAAACTCCACCACACACAGAGCCTGACTTCCTCCAAGGCTACCTAATTCCCGAGTTCACTCTCTTCTTCCCAGCCAAATGTTTCCAGCACCAGTCTCCTTTGCTTCAGCTCATATGCTCTTGGATTGCAGTGTTTCTGAGACAATATCCCAATCACCTACTTGCTACTGTAATTGTTCCTTTCTTTTGTCCTTGGAATTGTAATTCAGCATCATCAGTTTTTTTATTTTTAACCAGGCCAGCATGGTCCAGAGTGGAGAGACCGATTTCTCAGAGTTGAACATTGATCCTGGGTTCAAATTTTACTTCTGCCCTCCCAAGTAAAGCGCTCACCACTAAATATCTGATGCTCAAGGTCTCCATCTCTGAAATGGGACTCGCAGAAGTCCTCACAGAAGGACTCGTGTGCTTGTGTGCTCATCTCACAGAAGCTTGCACCAAGCATTCAGTAAATGTTCGTTTCTTGTCCTCACTTTAGCTCTGATTAGCTCCATATTTTTCTTAGGTATTATCACAAAGTCATATGATTACCACCTGCAAGTTGATAGTGTCCTCGCTTTTGTTACTAATGTTCCTATTTGATCTTCTAAGTACAAAGCCTTCATTACTTACTGCTGGTAGAATGAGAATCAGTGCTTCAGACATTCTGATGCGACTGATTCTTTATCCATTTCTCCCCCCAATCAATTCATCCCCCAAATCCTGCCTTACAATCCAAGGCCTTGAATTGTTTGAATGAAAACTCATTAGCTGTGTATACAGATGATTTGGTAAGTCATACGGGTTGAATAATTCTGCCTTACAGTAAAGGATACCTTTAAAAAAAAGATTATTTTAAGCTGTGAATCAATGGAAGGGCAAAAGTCAAAACTCTGTATGTGATTCCTAAAGACACTTTCATTATCTTATGGCTGGATCTTTCACAGGACAATATTTTCTTCTTGCTATTTAAATAGTAGGTGCTCCAGATGCCTCACCCCCTTTTCTCTGCACACCAGGCTACAAGTGTAAATTCCCCAGGTTTCATATTATTTCGTATGCAATAAATTTAAAGAAAACTTCAAGTGGTACATGCCCTGGTATTATCTGTTTGTTGGAATCTTTCTTTAATAAACCAAGGAGATCTAAAATGACTGTGAATTTACCAGTGTGTTCAAACACATCAGCTGATTAAAGCATAGTTTTCTGTGTCCTAAAGTCTTACTTAAAAGATCACATCTCTTGTTTGCTCTTGCTATTGGAAATAGAAAAAAACCTGCTTGTGAGTATCCATAACACTTCTGCTTATCTAGAGTAGGCTGACAGGAGAAATGAGAAACATATGCTTCAGTCTTGTGTGTGTGTGTGTGTGTGTGTGTGTGTGTGTGTGTGCACGTGCATGCGCACATGTAGGTGGTTCTGGGGATTGAACTCAGGCCTCACGCATGCTAGATGCTCTGGCACTGAGCTGTATTCCCAGTTCCAATATCCCTTATTTTTGAGACTCACTTTAGTTGACATTTTTAGGACCTAGGCAGTCACCTTCGGATTATCATTAGCAATATCTAATTTAAGCAAATGCATTATGGTTTAGATCTTAAATATCCCCCAACACACCAAAACACATTTGTTGAAAGCTGAACTCTCAGCTGATGGTGATGTTGAGGGGGGTAAATCTATAGATGGGTCCCAATTGGAGAAAGTTAGTCTCTGGGCACAATACCTTTGAAGGGCGTGTTTTGTCCCTGGTTTCTAGCTCTCCCCCGTTTCCTCCTACCCCTTCTCTTCTGGCCACCATGAAGTCAGCAGTTCCATTCTACCACACGCTCCTCACCCTGATGCCTCACCCTGGGCCCAGAGACAGCAGAACCAAGAAACCATGTACTGAAATCTCTGAAACCATGAGCAGAAATAAACCTTTGCTCTTTAAGTTTGTTTTCTTGGTTATTTTTATGATAGTGACAGAAAGCTGACTTTAACACAAAGTATCTTATACTTCTAAATATTACATTACATTCTGCTCTCCGGACTGCAAACTTTTCTGTTCAGATCTTCAAATTCCATGGGGTAAGGTATTTTGCTGCTTTACTTTTGGAAATTTAACCAAATTAATGGGTTAAAAATTTTAGGATAGACTGCTAAGGGAATAGTTCGCTATCAAGAAAAGATAAGCAAAAAATTCTTGAGCATAGTACAAATATTAGGTACACGTATTTATAGCTCACTGCAAAAATTCTCTCTACTGTGACAATAAGCCACAAAGAAAGCTGGCAGAAGTAATTTTTTTGGGGGGGGGGAGTTTCTCCGGTACCGGGAACCGAACTCACGACCTTGCGCTTGCGAGGCAGGCGCTTCTGCCGCTGAGCTAAATCCCCAGCCCCTGGCAGAAGTAATTTAAATCCTTGGGTTCTGCAGTCAAATCGCCCCAGTCCGAGTCTTGGCTGGTGTCCACATTTTCTCTCTGTGTGATCTGTGTAACACTGGGGATGCCATTTATCCCCTTTTCTTCATTTTCTACAACAAATATGGCTGATAACATCAATATTATTAATATTACTGGTTATTTGGGGAATATATAACATTTTCTTTCAATGTACTTAGGATAAATGCTGGCACATATTAAACCCATAACAACTGTTACCTGTTATACCTATCTGTACTAAAGATCTTAATAAGATACCTCAACATACTTTTGAATATCCTTAGAGAAATATGGAACCGCTAGAAAGATAAGCAAAGACTGAAGACAAAAAGTCAAAAGGAGTCAGTTAATGAGATAATGTCAACTATATCAGAAGATTATAGTAATAGTGTTTCTTCTGTAATGGAAGATTTCTAGGAGCAAACCCTTAGCAAAGAATCTGGAATGCAGTCAGCACATCGGATACATTCACAAATCAAATAATTTGGAAGCAAGATCTTCACCAAATAGCCCGGATGTTTTTCCAACTCTTGGCATGCATTTAATTCCTCAATTCTCTTCTATTTTGCAGGAGCAGGAGGACTGACTAAAGAATAACAGCTTTATGATCCTGTTCACTAATACACAAAGTAACACATCAAAGTCTTTCTCCTAACAGAAATCCTGGTTCTCATGGGCTGCTACTCAAAGGTGAAACTATCTGAACCCTTCACAGGTTTTGAAAGAGGATTAGAATGTATTTGTCAACCTCCCTTTTCATTTCTATGCTGATGCTTTAGTGCATCTAACACCCTCAAACCTTCAGCACAGCTCTCCTGGAAATAAACTGCCAAATTCAACACTGAGAACAGAAAATGTAAAAATGTAATAGATCACCTTTTCCCTTGCTTCCATAGGTAGACTGGAGGCAGTTAGGGATGTAGAGTGAAGAAGGTTTTAGCAGGATGTGAAGTGTCAGTCGCTGGGTCAGCTAATCAGGTGTGCTCAACCACAGCGCAGTGTTGGAGAACTAGGCAGAGTCCACCGTCAGTGAGGCTGCTCCTTTGAAAGGGTTGGCAGGAAGAGAGCTCAAGACAAACCTGCCCCTCTTACCCTCATTTCCTTGCACATGACAATGTATGAAGCACTTGGAACTAAAGTTAAGTCTGAGACCTCTGGGCTACACAGTGAGGATGTCACTTTGTGAAACCCGTAAGAGAAGGGCTGCTGTAAAAGAATCAGGAAAACTCCCACTGTCATGAAAGCCCCTTCAGAGAACCATTATTTATGGGAGAAGTTAACTGAATAATAATGTAACATACCCAAGGTCCCTATACCAGCTGTGTCAGTTGGGTGAAGATTCATAGACAGATGAACTTTATCTGACAAGTACAGTCATCTTTAGCATATAGTGATGCACATATTTTTTCAGCTGTGCAACCTTAACCTCAAAAATGGAGAATATATTTTAGAAGTAATTCAAAAACTTCATAGGTAAGATTTTTGAGTAAATATATTCTGCACTTAATTGTATTATGGGAAATTCAAACCCTTTGAAGCACAGATTGAAGCATTTTGTTCTACACATAAAGCTAATTTAATTGGTCCAAAGCTCATCATGAAAGTTCATGTTTTTAAAAGGGAAGTACTCACTCAAAAGGTGTAAAATATCTGTACAGGGCAATGCAATATTCTAGATGCATTCTCCTTTACAGTACATAAAGAGAACATCCATTTTAGTACACATTGCAATCATATAGAAAAAGATTAGTTATGAATAAGTCAATTCAGTGAAAACATTGTAGCTACAACTTCATAATAAATAGCTTCATATGCAACTATATAGAGAAGTCAAAGATGAAATCAAAACAAAAGAAAGGATGTGTTTCTAACAAATGTGCTTGTTCAGGTAAATTTTTAATAGCTCTTAAAACAGATTTTATTATTTATATGAGAACTTTATACTGTAAATCTCCTAAAATCAAAATTCAAAGAAAGGTAAATAATATAATATTATCCTATAAGTAACTGTTTACATTTAGTAATTCATTAGCTATTTTTATCAGTTTATCAATTTGTGTATTGTTTAATCCCTGTGTGCTTTGTTGTATCCACGTATTGTACTTCATAGAGTATAATCTAGATTACCCCCTGAGATAGCATTTCAAGGCATTTTCTCTATTTGGCTACACTTTCTGGGCTCCTCCATCTACCCCTTGTCATGTGCTTTGATAAGAAAAGTGTACAAACCTTCAATCCTAACCGTGTCAAGAAAATGGATGAAAAGTGAGTCAGGTCATCAGAAATTCAGTACTAACTTCTCCTCCTCTCACCTCCATCCACCCTAGCAGGTCCTTCCTGCTTACACTGGGTGCTACCAATCAGCTTACTAATGGGTGCTAGCCCCACCTGGAGGTAAATGCTCCCAAGAAAAGAGGTCATATTTTACTTATCTTTGTTTCAACTTGCACACTCTTCTCTGTCTCAGTCACTTTGCTGTCACTGGACACAACACCAAACAGTTTAAAGGAGGGGAAGTGTATTTTGGCTTATAGGTGTCAGTCCATAGTCAACAGGCTCCAAGGCATCAGGAGGATGGCAGAGGGGCATGCAGAGGAAGGGTGCTAAGCCCATGGCAGCCAGGAAGCAGAGTGCAAGGAGGAGCCTGGGAGGGAGATGCACCCTTCCAGTTCACACCCCAGTGACTGCCCTCAACCAAACCCCACTTTGCAATGGCACATTCAGCTATGAACTCATTAATGGGATAATCCACAGATGAGTTTAACACCTCACAATAATCATCTTCCAAAAGCTCCACTCCTGAGTCCATGAGACTTCTGGGGACATCATAGATCTAAGTCATAACAGTGGAACTCCCCTCCCATGAGCTTCCCTAATTTAAAACTCCATGACAGGAAGGGTGATATCTACTCTGTTCTTCAGTGTGTCCAAGGTCCCTGGAACCAGGTCTGAGTGCAGATGGGTTTTTGTAGTATAATAATTAAAAAGAGAGAGAGCTGAGTGAGATGGAGCACACTTGTAGCCCTAGCACTCTGGGAAGTTGAAGAAGGAGGATCACAAGTTTTAGCCATGCCTGGGAAGTTTGGTAATTTAGCAAGAACCTGTCTAAGTACAAAAAACTAAGAAAGGGCTAGATCAATCCCTAGTACCACAAGTGGGAAAGAAAAAAAAGAACATCTGCTGTTTCTCTCAGTTTACTGACACAGAGTTCCTAAAACCCTTGGGTGTATTCTTGACTTTTGTTTGAGATCCCAAACAAAATGACTCAAGGGTGGAGAAGGGCAGGTTTTAGCTTTATTTTTTTTTTTCTTGGTTTTTTTTTCTGGTACCAGGAACCGAACTCACAACCTTGCACTTGCCAGGCAGGCGCTTTGCCGCTGAGCTAAATCCCCAGCCCCAGGTTTTAGCTTTAGACAGAGGATGGTTGCCAGGAGCACTATGGGACTGGCAAGTTAGAACTCTCAGCCTCAGCCTCTGTTTTCCAGGCAAGGAAAAGGGCTGGAGGTTGACTTCCATCAGAGATGGACAGCGATTTAACCAGCCATGCCTCGGGAACGAAGGCCAAATATAAAGCTTTACCCAATAGGGCTTGAGGTGCTTTGGGGCTAGTGAACACCCTAATGTGCTAAAAGATACCTAGAGAGGGAAGGAAGCTCTTGCACGCTGCCCTGGGCATCTCTGTTTATGTCTATGTATTGAATAAATTACAAGTGAAATGAATATGTGAAATCAAATCTAAAGCTCTTTAGAAATAAGACTGTAGTATCAGGGTCAGAAAATTGTGTAAAATTCTATTTTTTTCTGTGTGCTTCAATACTCTACTGTGCTCTACAGCTCCTTGTATAGTGTGCACTCAGTGAAGAGTTGTTTGGTGTGCAACACCTTCTAAAGAGAAAGGCAAGTCCTCTTTCTTATAAAGAGCGTGATTCTAGAAAAGTCAAGTACTTCCTAATCTTGTTATTATCATGCTGTCTACCTGTGGAGATATCAGTGCTCGGCCTGCCTGTCAAATATTTTCCATACTTTCAGGAATGTGGAAAGACTTCACTCACCACTTCCTTGATATCTGGTATAACCATGTGCTGTGGTTTGAATGGGTCCCCCAATGACTTTGTGTTGGAAATTTAATTCTCAATGCAACAGTGTTGAGAGGCAGGACCTTTAAGAAGTGCTTAGGTCATGAAGGCTTTGCTTTCATGAAAAGATTCATGCTGTTATGGGGGGGGCTGGGTTTGTTATAAAAGTGAGTTTGGCTGTCTCTTGATTGTGTATTCACCCCACCTCCCTCTTGTCGCTCTACCTTCTTCCATGTTATAACACAGCAAGAAAGCCCTCCCTAGATTTATGCCCACACTCTTGGATTTCCAAGTCTCCAAAACTGTTGAATTAAGTCTCAGTTCTTTACAAACTACCCAGTCTCCGGTGCTCTGTTATAATTTTGCAAAACAAGCTAAGATAGCATACAACTTATCTTGCTCAAAGTGATTGACATCTCATCTCGGAGAAGCATTAGAAATAAATGAATGTTTCAGCACTCTCTGTCTCTGCCGTGATGGACAGCAGTGCAGGTGGTGGCTCCTGCATCAGTCCAATTCTCCATGTGAGGAAAACGTGAGGCAGCACACCTACTCCATCAAAGGTGGAGATCCTACATGAAGTAAGAAATGAATTCTGTGTCTTTAAGACATAAGGCTGGGTGGTGGTTGTCACAGAAGAGCTTAGGCTTCCCTTAATGGTACAGGAAATCTTCACTTCTTTGTTTCATCATTTCAGCATATAATGCTGTGTTGCAGATAATTACAGTAGACACTGTTACTTTCAGAAAGCAAGCATGCCTTCAAACTGAGTAATCAGGTGATGAATATGAAATGCTTAGCACTGACTGAAATGAAATAAATGCTTAATAAGGTTAGCTATTATTATCATTATTAATGGAGTTAATTTTGAAAGCACTAAATAAAAATTATATACTATATGACAATTAATAGAAAATTGCACTTTAAAAGAGGTTCTAATTAGCAGTGTAACAGTAAAGTAAAATGTTATATTTAATACACATTCATATATGTGCATATATATGAATGAAATATGACCTTGATCCAGGTGTGGTGGAGCACACTTGTGATCTCAGCACTTGTGAAGCTGATGCAGGAGGCCACTATGAGTTTGAAGTCAGCCTAGGCTACATAGTGAACTCAAAGCCACCCTGGAATACAAAGTATTGTATTGTATTACAAAGTATTACACTTCCTTGATATCTGGTATAACCAGATATCAAAGTAATACAAAGTATTGTATTTTAGATATCTAAAAAAATGACCTTTAAAGGGTCGCTTACCATCCCTAATATCTTTGCTTATCGATAAATCATGTATTAGAAAAACTATATTTTGAAATTTAAAGGGAATATATAGAAATAATAAGCTCTAGTTTCAATATTCATTTATTATGAAGAGAAGAAAAGATCTTTTTGTCATTTATAGTTTCCATCTAGAAAAATCTACAGGGATCATTTTCCTTTCTCAAGAAAATGCTCCTTGGTATTCTAAAATGAAATATTTACCTAAAACCCCATTATTCTATAGTGGTATAATATGGTGATACCAATACACCTCATTGCATAGGATATATACATATATATATATATATATATATATATATATATGAAATAATTGCCAATGTTAAGGTAAATTGGCACATTATTTCTATGATATACTTAGTGTTTTGGTGCTGTATTTCAATAATTATAATGACAAATATCTGTTTTTCTATAAATTAGAAAAGGTAATCCTATTTCTAGGAAGTTGGCCAATTACCAGTAGTGTAGAGAAACATGGACATTAGCACTCGGTGGAAGTTTAGATGTCATTTATTTCAATATTCAACAAGCTTAAAATGTGAGATACAGAATATTCTAGTCATAAAAATTAATATGTATTCATAATTATTGAACATATCATTGTTTATTATTAAAACTCTATGTTTAAATTGCTTCATAAGTCTCTGCAGCCTTTTTTCAAAATCTAATGCATTTGGAATTTTACCCTTTCTCATTTTAGCTGAACAAAATTATGTGCCTCATCATTGTTTTTTCCTAGTGCTGCAATTCCCTCCTTCAGCCTCCTGGAGTCCTTTTCAACAGTTCTCCAGTCAAGCACCTTCCTCAAAGAAACCATCCACCACCGTATTTTTGAAGGTTAGATTCTAGGATCATCTCTTTTGCTTTATGTGGATCCTAGTTCTGGGCAAATGGGGAGTCTACAATTCTATCTGCATGTGGGGAACTCCAGGTCACAAAGGCTAAGCATGGAACAGCTTAGGGACGGTATGGAAGGTGGGGCCCAGAGCAAAGGAAAATGGAAGACATACTCTTTGTAAAGGACGCTGGGTACTACAGAGGCAATTCAAACCATCCTCAAAGCCTAAGTATAAATGAAGAAAAATAAATCTAAGTTCCTGGGTAGAAAACAGAATCAAGAGAAAGACCATAAATCAACTCAGCTCTGAAAGAAGTGGCTTTTTATGTACTTTTATGCTCAATAATTTATTTTATAGTCTATAGTCATAATATACTATCTCTTCCCCCAAGCACAATTAGGCACTTTAAAGTTTAAGGCCTCTATATCAGCATTGTCTACATTGCTTATACAAACCCCAACATGCTAGGATTATTTTTGTCCAAGATCCTTGTACTGTTCTTCCACTGCCACCTCTACATTTCTGTTCATCAAATATTTTTCTGGAATAAGTATTTGTGTCATCACCCCCTTTAACATGGAACAACTAGAATTTAACTTTAAAGTGTCTTTTGAGAAACTAAAGGTGGAAAATGCTCTGCTTCTGTTCTTTCTAAACTTGTAAAATCAAGTACCTAGAAAGTGCTCAGATCATGTAAGAAAGCCATCACTTTTCCGTAATTCCTGGACTGACTTTGAAATGTGTTACGAGCATAGCCCATATGCAAACACCCTGCTGAGAGAAGTTGAGGCTCTTAAGCTTGTGCTGTTCCTCACAGGTACTTGGTTTCCTGAAAAGCATATGACTCCTAAGCATGTGCCTCTGTGTATGACTTCTCTTTTTCTCTGTTTAATCTATCACCTATGAATAAACAAGAGCCATCCTCAGCCATTTCTAGACAGGAGTCTATCTTTGTAGGTCTTGACAGAACTAGGAACTCTCCTACCCCTTCTTTTACCAGAAGTTCAAGATTGTATCTATCACACAGAGACAGTTTTCATGTCTAGAAGCTTGAAACCTAAATGACTTCTCTGATGAATTCTTAATACAACCTTTTGGTTTTTTTTTTTTTT